>NC_051283.1:21613436-21748436 GCF_015220745.1 Sebastes umbrosus
TCTGGTGAGGCACCAAGTCTTTCCATCTTTGCATCAAACCGCTTTCGGCTCGAGTCCAGGATGTTGATGCCATTCATCTGGAAGTCGTATCCCACTCTCTGCAGCTCCTTTAGTCGCCCTGTAATGTTCTGTGTGCTGTAGTCTAAAACTTTGGGCTTTTCCAGTATCTGCTTCATTGTTATTCCTCCGTTTAGCAGACAGTCCAGTTTAGAGCTCAGCGTGTCCGGCCCAATGTACAGAACCATTGGATAGTTGATTATTAGTTTTTTTATGTCAGTTTTCCGACACCCAACTGAAACCATCTTCTGCTGGAGACTGTTAAAATTATTTTTCAGATATTCATTGGAAAGGTCGAGTATTTCTGCTCCAGGGCCTTGAAGAAGAGAAAGCAGTTCTGAATCGCTCAACTTAAGAGAAGTTCTCAGGATATCGATGTTTGTCCTGACTCTCTTAGTGCTTCGGATGAGAATGTAAAGGTTTCTGGATATGACGGCTTTGGCAAACTGCTCTGGATTCTTCCCACCGAGCTCGGCACAGATGTCTTCCAGAAACTCCACCATCTGCCTGTTGAGCTCTAAACTGTTGGAGAATGTCCGCGGCGCCGTGGTCAGCAGCCGATGGAGGTCTTTGGTGTTCAGTCCCAGCGAGGTCAGAAAAGCTATGTTCTTCTCCAAACTCTCATTATCACTGGACCGGAAGAAAGACTCAGGTGAGCGATCCAGGATGCTCACAATTTCCTCATCAGTATTGAAGATGTTTCTCCACAGCTGCCAGCGCTGTTCCAAGTGTTCAATTGAGCGGGTGATGGCGCGGGGATAACGGGATATGATGCCGGCGATTACTTTGCGGCTGGCACCTTTACCTTGAAGAAACTGAGCGAGACCTTGCTCATTAGTGATAGCCTTACGAAGCACCCCAGGCTGACGCTGACGTGCCTTCTTCACATCAACTCCCAGGAGATTGAGATTATCCAGCAGAGACTCATTCTCTGGGGTCACTGGTGGCTTTGGCTCATTACTTTTTGTAGGAGCACTGCAAAGCCCCCTGGGAAGGCAGGTTGACGTCAACTGTATTGGAATGAGCCCAAAGCTGCGCTGCAACGCCACCGATCGATGGAGGCTGAGGAGAGCCCTCACTCCAGCTACTGCTGCCATGTTTAATGAGGAGGGCTACACTGTGACATCACTGGCGGTTTTAGTGGACCTAAAAGAAAAATAAACATATAGCTGAATATTAATCAGAATCAGAATCAGAATTGTGTTTATTGCCAGGTGTAAGAGATTTACACTAGGAATTTGATTTGGTTATGTTGGTGCAAGTCAAACAGTATAATAACAAAATAGATAAAAACGTCAGAATAAAATAGAATTAAAAAAATTGAAATTTTAAGAATATACAATATACAAAATAAGCTTTAAACAAAAATAAACATGATATATACAGATAGTGCAAATATTGCCGGAGTGCAAACAATCAGGTATCAGAGGGAGAGAGAGTGAGAGAGAGGGATACAGTAGGGGGTGGTATTTAGAGTGTATGAAAGAGGGGGAGAGCCAGTGTCGGCGGGGCAATAGTGTGTGTGTGACGGAGAGAGTCACAGGGGGGCAGAGGGGCTGTTGGAGAGCCATTAATCTACATAGTCAAAGAAACAATACACAAGTTATCATAGCCCCCATGGTCTTAAACAGTGCAAACCAACATAACGTTTGTAACAGCTAACTAATAGGTAATGATGAGGATATATCTTTGACATTATCATTTAACTAGCCATGACCCAATGTTGCAGTTGTGGACCTTTAAAAAGTGTTACCATATATTTAGGCTTCAGAATTGTTTTTAAAAATAATATTTCTTAATATAAGGAAAACCTGTCTGTATTTGGCATGTGGCAGGGGCTAATTTCATTCCCTGACTACATCTGTCTGATAAATGTGCAAGAAATAAAGAAGCATAAATTGAAAGTAGTCAAGAAATACAGTACCCCAAAATTGTACCAAAGTACAGCACTTGAGTAGATGTAGTTTGTCCCCAAATGACCTGACAAAGTCTTAACTGATAACGTTTCAACTCTCACCACACGTACAATTTATTGTCTCAAGCCATAGTCTTCTTGTAGAAATATAAATAATAAACACCTACCATTTGTTTCTTACCGTTTGGTGTCTCTCAGCCTCCTACAGTTCATCATGCTGCTGAGGCTTCTTTCACTGTTCTTCACAGCTCTGTGTCAACATCAAACCGGAAACGAGTAACTTTGAATAAACTCTCGCGAGATTCTTCTTCTTCTTCTTTGGTGTTTATTGGCGATTGGCAAACCAGTTTATAGGCGCATTACCGTCACCTACTGGACTGGAGTGTGGAGCAGTAGATTGGCAGAAAAAAAAAAAAAAAAATAATAATAATAATAATAATAATAATAATAATAATTATAATAATAATAATAATAATAATAACTAAAATAACATAATAATAATAATACTAATAACTAAATTCTCTCCATTATTCCTTTTGCCCTTAAGTAATTAATTAGAAGATTGTGTACTTTCTTGGATGTCTTTCCTAGCAGATTCCCCATTGTAATATTTCCATAATTTACTCCTGATAGCAATTCCCTTCTTTCTTCGTCACTGGACTGGAGTGTGGCGCAGTAGATTGGCAGGAAAACAAATAAATAAAATAAAATACAATAAAATAAAAATAAAAATAAAATAATAATAATAATTATTATTATTATTGTTATTATTATTATTATTATTATTATTATTATTAATAATAATAACAATAATAATAATAATAATAATAATAATAATAATACCTAACTAAAATAACATCATATTAATAACTAAATTCTCTCCATTATTCCTGTTGCCCTTAAGTAATTAATCAGAAGATTGTGCACTTTCCTAGATGTCTTTCCTAGCAGATTCCCCATTGTAATATTTCCATCATTTACTCCTGATAGCAATTCCCTTCTTTCTTTGTCATATTTGTTGCACTCTATAAGAGCATGCTTGACAGTTTCCGGTTTATTACAGTGCTTGCATAGTCCAGTTGGGTGCTTGCCTATTCTATGGAGCATCTAGTGTTTTGGAGTTGAAATGGATTTTCTGCTCACTTTCAACCACTAGATGGAAGCAAATTACTTTCATTTAGGGGTTACACATTTCTAACTGTCATAGGATACACTCATAAGAATATAAAATAACCATAAATTAATTATATAATCAGAAATAATTCGAAATAAGATACTATTTGGATTGATGGGTTACTTTTCACAGTGGTCACAATAATGTTGTAGTACTGGGGAGGAGTACAACCCAGTAATGGTTGCAGTAAGCAGTAAGCAGGATTTTAGATTTTATTATGATTATTTCCCCCTCATTTGATCAATTCAAGTAACTTTATTTTTTTTCTTTTTATACTTTATTTTTTCCCTTTATGACCAGGTTGTTTTCATACATGCAATTTACAGTTCGTAATTAATTTATAAACCATTTTTTAAGTAGTTGAGCTTAGAGACGAACACACTAAGTGAAAACAACTTCAGCATTCAAAATTGAAATAAAATTAAGAAAATAAATAATAATAATAATAATAATAATAATAATAATAATAATAATAATAATAATAATAATAATAATAATAAATATGAATTTATTTATGAAAATAAATATATATAAATATAAATATTTATTAATAATAAATAATTTTATCTCCTTGATTGATGGCATACATTTTCATGGCCTTCTCCACACTGCAAGGATGTTCCGGTGAAGATATACTACATTCTTTCATTATATTTGAATTAATTTTATAATATAATATTTGCTGGAACCATCCTTCAAAAATCTTCATATCATTTGCGTGCACTTGTAGAATTTGTTGTTAAAACTCAAATTCACAGAAACACTATAGAGGGCTTGACTTTCTCAATGGAGACGACCCTAAATAATCGCATTGTTATTGTGCACAAATTGTCACTGTAAATAAGTATTCAGTCACTTACACAGCCATCAGAGTGAAATGGGATTTTTAAAGTCCATTCATAGCTGTATTATGCTGCTTTGCAAGCTTAATGTTTTCAGTATCATCATAAAAATACTTATTAGACTGTGAGTTACAGGCATTAATTGTTAATTCATGTCAGACATACAGCTGACGTTCTTGTATGCCCACGAAGTTTAAGAGAGCGTTTGCCATGTGTTGTGGCTCACAGCTTATAGCACTGAAAACCCCTTACTGACCCACTGCCTCTCTTTACTGATGAGTCCCACCACTCATGCATATTTTAATACAGAACACTGATATCTTCATTATGCAAATGAGCTTTCACCCCGCCGCTCTAAGATTGAAGTGAGCGTGGTGTTTGAGTGAAAACAGCTTCCTCCACGACAGGATCTGCAGTTATATTTTGTCTCAGTCATCAACACGGTTTATTTGTCATTACCAGACACAGTTCCACTTTTCTCGCACTTGTCCAAAGCACTTCTGCCTGAATTTGCATAATGTGTTATGTGATGCCAATCTTATATTTCTGCCTCGTTTCAATCATTTTTTATGTAAGACAAATGATGAGAAAAATGGAAAACAATTTGAAATTGCTCCCACACTGAGACATTTCCTATATGTTACATCTTTTGCATAATAAAGCCATATCTTACCCTCAGTCGCTAGTTTATTATGTAGCTGAAAATAAAGACATTTGGCTCATCCCACATGGGATTAGACACTGCTTTAAAAAAACAAAATATCTTCAAGAAACACACCAAAAACTAAATGTTGCCAAACTTGTACACCAAATAGCAGAAAAGAACAGAAATGCTAATGACCATAAGTTTATCCTGATAAAGGGCTTTTTTTTCTCATCTCCAAGTTAATTTATTTAATTTTCATTATCATTGAAATGGCACAATATAACAGCAACACACTATTCTACAGTATAGAATATTGCAGGGACTGATTAGACTGTTATCAGGTCATTAAATGGACGTTATCAGTGGATACGTCTCATAGATGTGGGTCAGAAGGGGCCTACTGCACCTATTAGCAGGTTTGATCATCTATCAGCCGATTAGACTTGGTTCTATTATTCTGTTCACTACATTTCTATTATTCTATGGCTGTTGTTTAGACTGGATTAGTTTTAGATAGGCATACATAGTAAACTGGCAACTGAGTGTCTCTCCTTCCCTTCAGCCATGCTCTTATAAAAATGTCCTTATATCTTAGCTAATAATCATTTTCTCCTGCTGTCTTTTCATTCACTTTTGCATGTCTAATTCCATGTTCCACTCCCCTCTGAACATCTTGGAAATGTTTAGTGAATTAATGTGCAACTTCACTCATGAATATGTCTGCTGTTGTAAATGGATTTCTGTCCGGATCCATTTGTTATGGTCTACTTGGTGTAAAGTTGCTCGGGTAACTGCTGACACACTATACTCCTTCAGTGAATCAATAATTCAGAAACTGTCGAAAACTTTCAAATGCTCAGTGGTTCCTTTAGACGCTGTCGCACAACTAGCGAGCGTTCACAGGTGGGATCCAATTGGTAAGAATGTCTAAAAGAAGATGGGTGGAATTCAAAATCTGCCAGACTATAAGCTGCTCGGCTCCGGTCAGCAGAAGACACAGAGCATCCTCTCCTGCTGCTGCTGCTGCCGGTATGTTGGAAATGTTTCTAAGAAACTTTTACACTTTGGTAACTTATATGAATCCAGCAGGTTATCTATGAGAAAGTTGCATGTTTTTATATTGAAACACAAGGTGATAGGACTGTGGCCGACAGGTGCTTTAATTTAAAGGTGTTTTTACATGAACCTTGTTTAGTTGAGGGCAAACATTGTGTTGTTTCTGTAAATTTGGAGATTTTTAACGACTTTACATTCACCTACATTACACAAGCTGTATATATTTTTGACTCAAGATCTTTAATTTGTCTGTTTTCTCAAGTATCTCTCCAAAAACGTAATGCAGGGTAAGGTTACTTTGGGGGAATTTGGACCTAATAAAGTAAACATAAAGTTTATTTGTATACAATTGATTTATTTGTATAGTTTTGTATTTGACACAAAACAAATAAAAACAAAGACGGATCTAACAAAGGATGCAGAAAATAGTAAAAATGACCTCAGTACCTCTAAAATCCCAACTACGGCCCTGGTTATCACTGGTTCCAGATAGGGCTGTCACAATATCAGATTTCCACAACACAATTATCACGGCCAAAAGAATTTAAAAAATTTGATTAATTTTTTTATTATCAGTCAAATATTTCTTTAATTTTGTTTATTGTACATTTTGTCTCTTTTTTGGCGAATTAATTACACTCAGAATACAAGTGTAGGGAGGTGGACGGAGAGTCTGTAACCATAAAGAAACACAGTATTATCATATGTGTATTATTAAGATGCTATCAATATTTCATTTTTAAATATCACAGGTATTGTCAACACCAATACATCTCCAATTTGTTGAGCGATTCATGTAGAAGAATGAATGAATGAAGTGAACCAAAATGACAATTTCTGTAGACTGTAAGCTGTATCCTGAACATGTCTGCATAACAGATAGCCTAATGTAAACTGTTATAATGATGTATACACTATTTGTGTAGACTAACGATCAATTCCACACAGTGTCTGTCTGTAAGTTAAATACTGGACATTGTGTCCTTTCTCCATCTGTCCTAGAAACTGATGCCAGTCTCTCATGTTACCCGCTGCTGTCCCATTCAGCCAAGGAAGCTCAACTGTTTCCTTTTCAAAGTATACGCCACTGTTGTTTGAAATGTGCTCAGAATAGCCCAATCAAGTGCCATGCTGTAAAATGTGAGTCGATGGCTGAAGTCTTTATCATAAATTAAAAAAAAACCACAGCTTTCAAATGAAAATATCTATAGTGTTAAAAAAGAAACATCTCAGCTGGGACAGCTCTGGCAAACCTTTCCTCCCGTTACCATAGAAACTGAGCAGACGTTTTAAGGAGGATTCAGACTGCATATAAAATTTATGTGAAATTTATGACATTATTAAAATCAGCAGATATGTTGATGATATCATTAATGATTATGAACAAAATTACTGTACATCAATACATTAAAGGATTCTGTCATGTCTGTATTGCTTGTACAAATTCAGATTTTTTTTCCAATCCTCATAGATCAAAACATGAGAAAAGACAAAGTACATATAACAGAATAATAGTGGTTTATCTAATAAGTTTTGGACTGTCAACAACTGTTAGATTATTAGGCTACAGTGGTGGAAATGCATTCATTGAAGTACTGTACTTAAATAAAATTGGAGGCATATATATGTACCTCTTCTGATGCCACTTTATAGGCTACTAATTGTACTATTCAATTCACTACATTTATTTGTCAGCTATAGTTAGGGGTTACTTTATACAATTTAGAGTTTACATAAAAAAAACATATGATGAGCTTTTAAAATATGCTGGATTGTTAGATTAAACTACTAAACAGTATATAAAGTGGTTAAGATTAGCTCCAGTTTGACAACATTAAAGGTCCCATATTATAAAAAAGTGAGATTTTCATGTTTTTTTTTTATTATAAAGCAGGTTTATAAATACTGCGAAAGCATCGAAACACTCAATTCACAGGGAAATACACACAGCCCGTATTCAGAAACTCTGCATTTGAAACAAGCTGTCAGGATTTCTGTCCATTCATGATGTCACGAATATACAGTATTTAGACCCTTTACACAGATTTAAATGTAAACCTTCTAAATGTGTCCCAGTTTATTTCCTGGTTGCAGTGTATGTGAATAACATCAGCTGACAGGAAGTACACATGGACCCAAGCTGTTGCCTAGCAAAGCAATTCTGTTGCAATTCCGTGGTCAAAATGCGCTAAAACGGAGCATTTCAGACTTAGGGTAAATACAGGTATATTCAAGCAGACAGTATGAGGAATATAAAGTTGTTTTTTTTAACATTACAGCATGTAAACATATTCTAGTAGAAACACAAAATAGAAGTATGAACCTGAAAATGAGCCTAATATGGGACCTTTAAAATACTGCTTACACGTCAACGCATCAGTAATAGTAATCCAGTAATATGTGACAGCCTAAATACAACACTGAATATTGCCATTTGTGGCTAGCCATACATTGTGTTGCTAATACGTATGGATGCAGGACTTTTCCTTGTAATAGAGTACTTTTATGTCGTGGTACTGTCTTTTACTTAAGTAAAAGATCTAAATACCTCGGTGAACGTTTTTATTTGGAGTAATTACGATATTTTCTGACAGCCCGTGAAGGTAACACTAGTGGAATGCCAGGGGGCGTGGCCTGTGAAGCTACCTCTACTCTACACTGTGAAATGGTCTAAATATTGTTAATTTGTGACATCACAAATGGACAGAAACCCTGATAGCCTAAATATAACACTGAATATTGCCATTTTACATAATGAATACTTTTACTTTAGATACTTTAAGTACATTGTGTTGCTAATACGTATGGATGCAGGACTTTTCCTTGTAATAGAGTACTTTTATGGTGGGAGAGAGGAGGATGATGGCTAAGCTGTCATCCATGATGGAGAATGACTCCCACCCCATGCAAGACACCATCACAGCACTGGAGAGCTCCTTCAGCGACAGGCTGCCCCACCCAAAGTGTGTGAAGGAGCACTATCTCAGGTCCTTCCTTCCTGCAGCTGTCAGACTTCACAACCAGCACTGCTCCCAGTAGACCACTTACACTTACACACCAAAAAACTGACAATAACCTGATATTTTCAGGTGGAATTTCATTCATTCATTCATTCTCACTGTGCAATATCATTTTCCACTCGTGCAATTTTGTTAATAGTCTGTTTATTGTCAATACTCTATATAGTGCTCCTATTTAAATGGTTCATATTTTGTTACACTTTGTTTAGCTCTTTTTTTTACTGTGTTAGCTGATGCATCTTGTTTTTTGCACTATCCCCTTTGCTGCTGTACACTGCAAATTTCCCCACTGCGGGATTTATACAGGAATATCTTATCTTATCTTATGCCGTGTTATTGGTACTTTTACTTAATTAAAATATCTAATTACCTCTCCTACCACTGATCAAAACCAAACTGAAGTTTGTATTTGGAGTAATTACGATATTTCTGACAGCCCGTGAAGGCAACACTAGTGGAATGCCAGGTGGGCGTGGCCTGTGAAGCTACCTCTACTACGTCATCATAGCTGAGTCTCATGTTTACGTGGAAAACATGGCGGCGGACTACCAGCAAGGAGAAGAAGACAGCTCCCAGTGACCTGCTGACTGACAGCAGCGAGCTGGAAACCAAACCAGACACATAATCAACCCGTTAGTGATTAGATGAAGCAGTCTCTCTCTTGTTTCAGCCACAGGGACCGAGGTCATGGAGGACGAGGAGAGGCAGAAGAAGCTGGAGGCCGGCAAAGCAAAGGTAGGAGACAATAACTCACTATAACACTGTTAGCATGGCTGTAAAGTAGTCTCTTACTTCTCTACAACTTATTATCCTCACATCTGTTGTCTGTCAGCTGTTATTTTGTCCCCCTCCTCCTCCTGTCCTCTTCCTGTCCTCATCTCAGCTGTCAGAGTCCCAGCAAACATGCGCCCTCCTCTGACAGCCGGTGGTGTTAGCATACATAGCTACTGCTAGACTCCTTTGTCATGCTGCATAGTCTACTGTTACACCATGTTTATTTTACTTCTTTACTTCTTCCCTGAGTGTGCACGCATTGCTCACTTAATCACCTCACAAGTCAAGCAGGCACATTGTTATCAAAGGCTTTGAAATGCCACCTTGAAGTGAGGAGGTGAGGTGGACAGGCTGGTGTAACAGGATTTACAGGACATACATTATATCCCCACTAGCAAAGAGAAAAAACTGCCCCACATGCCAAACTTATCTTACATTGGCTTTATCAGCATCAGCGTCAACATTTAGGTCAGGAGGACAACCCCCCCCCCCCCCCCATCACTATCATCCAGTAGCTGATGTAAAACAATGCTGATACTACAGGATAGTCCTGGATAGATGCACATGTCATCTTTATTATTTTTTGCTACAGAAATTAGTGTTGCTTCACTTTTATAAAATTGCAATGAAATAACAGGATTTACAGGACATATATCCCCACTAGCAAGAATAGCAAACACTGTCCCACATGCAAAACTTACATTGGCTTTATCAGTATCAGCATCAACATTTAGGTCAGGAGGACAACCCCCCACCATCCAGTAGCTGATGTAAAACAATGCTGCTACTACAGGATATAATGCCCTGTAATCCTGGAGGGATGCCCATGTCATCTTTATTATTTTTGCCATAGAAATTAGTGTTGCTTCATGATATAAATTGCAATGGTACACTGCTCTGTCTGAGCTGTGCTTACTCACTCACTTCTTGTAGCTTTGACTGGTGAAGTATACTGCATGACCTTGCAGTAACTCTGTTATTAATATGTGTAGTATACCCAAACATCTTGGGGATGAATACTGTCCTTAAAGGGGACATATCATGCTAATTTTCAGGTTCATACTTGTGTTTTGTGTTTCTAATAGAACATGTTTACATGCTGCAATGTTAAAAAAACAACTTTGTTTTCCTCGTACTGTCAGCCTGAATATACCTGTATTTACCCTCTGTCTGGAACACTCCGTTTTAATGCATTTCAACGGAATTGCAACAGAATTGCGTTGCTAGGCAACAGTTTGGGTCCATGTTTACTAACTGTCAGCTGATGTTATTTACATACACTGCAACAGGAAATAAACTGGGACACATTTAGAATGTTTACGTTTAGAACCGTGTAATGGTCTAAATATTGTATATTTGTGACATCACAAATGGAGAGAAATCGGCTTGTTTTAAACGTAAAATTTCTGATTTACGGGCCGTGTATATTTCTCTGTATATTGAGCATTTTGATAGTTTAACAGTATTTATATAGCACTTAAACCTGCTTTATAATATAAAAGACATGAAAATCTCACTTTTTACAATATGGGACCTTTAACATGCCTGCAAAGATATCTTAACGAGATATATACAGTATGATAATAACACACCTTAAAGACATGTGGCTAATTCGATCAGGCATATGTGCAACAGAGAGAGGAATTAAATACAAATCTGGCTGTCAGTGTAACAATTTAGTGATTGTAGAATCAATCTTGATAGCCTCATCTTGGCACTATCACTCACACATCACTCACTGTATAACTGTTCATCCCTCTTAATTTTACAGTATTTGTCCAGCTGTGTGATTCTTTGTAAACCCCATACATTTACAAAGAGCTGATATTGAGAATAAGAATGATTTCTGTCAGACAGACTTGGAAAAAGGTACAACGCTCCAAACGCTCTCCATCCTCCTGACACTGCAGAGTACATCTAACACGCTGTGTTTGGTGTCTCTTTTGGTCACTCCAGGTTTCATACTGGAGCTGGAGTTCTGGCTTTTCAGGTTAGCACAGTGGGAGAGACCATGAGAAACACCATCTCCATGGTTATGGCATTTTGGTTTATAAAAGGCCTCTCTGTACTGGAGCAGGATTGCTGTTTTTTTTACACAATACCATGTCACCATGCCCTCACATGCAGGGGGGGGACTTCACAAGATATTTCACTGAGTGACACCTCTAATGGCTATCCAGGACATCATTATTTTCTCTAATAGCCTCCCAAAGTCAGACTGGTTCTTGTGAGTTTGGATTGAGCCCAAGCTGATAAACGTCAGAGTCAATCAGCTATGGGGAGTGTTCAGATGATGACCCACTGCCTCTCCAAACCTTAAGGGAAAACATTTAGCTGTTGATGTTGTAGGGAAGACTTCATGTTGATGTCTGAGTGAAAGGAGAACTGTCGATTATCTATTGTACAGCCCTGCTTGGAATGACGTCCGTCCCAAGCAAGTGCCTATTGAGTCATACCAGAAGATGAAGCGTTAATTGGGGGCTGGTGTTGCCAGGCTATTGTTCCAAGCCATTAGCTGCAGTTGTATTGTTGCTTTCACTTTTCTCTCTGGCAAAATGGACCATATTGACAAGTGCATTACCAGCATAATGGAGTTACTCGTGCAAGACTTCGGCTCCAGTTGCATGGCAGATAAGGCTTTGAGTGTCATTCTTGAGACACTGCAGTGATGAGCTCAAGATGGTGGAAAGATTTTGTGTTACATCATCTCTTTGTTACTTTCTTTCTACCAGTCTCGTACCTCTTTCTGTCTAATCCGGACTCTGCAGATGCTTTAACAAGCCTTAAAGTCACATTATGGTGCCACTCACAGGAAGAAATTGTGTAAATTACCTGTGTAGTTCAGTGCAGTTACATTTTTATCATTTTATTTGAATTGTTGTCGCCAATAAAGGTTGAGATGTTGGCTTCTTTTATTGAATGACATTAACTTTTAATGTTGTTCCCTTGTAATATTTTATATTTTGTCTGTGGATCAGTCCTGCTCTGTCTGCCCATTAATCCGCCACTCACACACAGTGTTGAACAGCACTGATTTTTTAATAAAACTTCAGGGACTAATGTGCCAGCAGCTCATTTGCTGTTGCAGCATTTTCAAAATCATACAGATTGGCCGAGGGGCTGGGCACTGCAGTGTTTTTTAATTCGGCCCAAGGGATGCACGCGTCACTCATGGAGGACGGCGTGCTCATTTGTTTCTCTGCTTCTCTGATGTGTCTGCTCACTGCAAAGTATGTTTGTAACTTGACCAGCTTCTGCCATTATGATCGATTGATGGGTTGATTTCATTACTTGCAAAGCTTGTGCAAGAAACCAGGCGTCAGGCAGGGCAGTGAATATCTGATGCACAATGTCATAGATTTGTAATTCTACACTTGTGTTTCTGTTTGTGCTAATTACGACGCTAAAAAGATTCCTTACAGTCATTATTTCCAAACCAAATTACAATATATCATAGCCTAAACTTTTTATAGTAGTAAAGATGTGTTCAGCCTAAATTGGAGAGACCATTTGCCAAACTACATATAACACAACAAACTTTAATAGTGCGTCCACAGAAATATTGCAAGAAGGTTTCCTTGGGGTTCAATTAGGTCACAGCACTGTCAGGCAGCATTGGAGGTTTTGAGGACAGCAAAGGTTCAAGATGATCTACTTAGCTTCGGCCTGAATGGTTAATCCTTCAGGTGACTAATCATGTATGTGCCCTGCACAGCTCAATATGATGAACAGACTTTGACCACCGTGGCTTATTCATCTTATTAATTGGCTTTATTGATACTGGAGGGTTTCACTTTTAGGCTCCAGTCTTTATCATCCCTATATGTTTGATTATAGAACAATAAATGCTTTTGGAGCTCTTGTGATGTCATGCTGCGCGGCTTGAGAAGGGATTTTCAGGTGATTAATTGAATGTGATAGTCTAACAGCTGTCCACTGTAATTAGCTTTAACCTGGAAGATGACTGAACCAAACTTTCTGTGCAGTTTGGCATTTTGGCCGTCCCCATCTTGGTTTATTGCAACCAGAAGTGACACGAAAGGTGGAGGTAATTACAACCGAACGCTCAATAAGACATTTTCATGTGACCAAATAGGTTACAATAAACTTTCATGAACTGAAAACACACCATGACCTGCGACCTCTCAATCACAAGGTAGCCACGCCCTAAAGCATCCCCTGCTTTATGGTCTATTTGACTCTAAATGGGACCATAATTTACTAAATGAACATCATGCTGAATTGAAGAAGACTTGAAACTAGCGATTGAGACCATAAACTCATGTTTACAATGTTTACTGAGGTAATGGATCAAGTGAGAAGTAGGGTGCAAGTTTAAGGCACTTCTGCATTGGCTTCATTTTTCAGACCCGGAGGTAGCTCACTGGTTTCACTATCTTTGTGAGAGTCTTTGTTTGATCATGCACTACAATGTTTATGCCAATCTGGTTTGCATGAAACAATCATGAAAGTGTTGAGTCAAGATTGTCTTCCAGATGAACTGTACAACCCCATGATATTATGTTTTGGTGTATAGGAACTTTAGAAAATCCAGGCAGAACATTACATTTCGATGAGGGCATGCAACAATGGTCCTATTGGCTAGACTGAAACCCAGGATATTGCACCTACATACCATGCTCTCCAGAGGGCCAAAATCCAGAAGTTACTGAGCCTGGAATTGGATAAATTGTAGTAGAAAATATTTACCTTGTGAGCTCAGTATTTTTCTGGCTCATTGGAATAGCAGCCATCTCCAAAGACATTTCCCTTTTGCCCACTGCCCATTGTTTTTCTGGGGTTAAGAGGGAGACTGTGGCGGCTGTCATTAGGAGGATGCTGCATGAGCACCTCATTCCCAGTAGAGGTTATAAGAACACTTGATTTTGATCATGGCTTTGATTTGTTGAATGCAAAGGCACGTAGGGCCGAGAAAAATAAGTATTGCTTGAGAGAAACAAGGTCGAGTTGTCGACCCGCGGATTAAACGGAACCAAATTTCATTGTTCACTGGCAATTTGTTCGTGCTGAGAATCAGAATAAACCTCTGAAACGACTCTCTACTCGCCACTCAGATCAGTCTGAGCAGTGTGAAGAGACTTCAGGGCAGGATGTTTACAGGTCATCGTATGTCTGTGAGATGCATGTTCACATATATGAATTATATATTCAGCAGCCGATTCTGTGTTTGGAGCCTCTTGAACGTTTCACAGATGAAGCTCCACCCGATGCACCTGACATGAACCAGGTGGAGCAGAGGTGGTATTCAGTTGCTGCTGTGTTTTCAGGGCGATTAGCTATTGTTGATTGCTAACTTTAATGTGTGTGTAAAATGTGTGGGTAAAGCCCATGATTTTTGCCCTGCAGTAGTTTGGGTGTTGACTAACACAACGTCGCTGACTGTCTCATTGACACATGACATTGGAGGCTGTGAGCTTCCCCCCCTGGGTTCTTCTGCACCGCTGCATGTCAGTGTTGCTTCAGTATTTTTAGCAGTGTGTCTTACAAACTACAGAAAACAACTTTGTTACTTATTTAATCATTGAATGATACTTGTTAACAGTTTATTAAGCATGCACTACTTGTTTCAGTTTGTGGTAAAGTGTTTTAAACAGACTTGCATGTGTTCAGTATGCTTTTTCCTGAGGCACAAAAGTCATGATCTTCTGAGAAATCATTGGGCCACAGATTACGAACAGATTAATTCTTAAGTGGCTGTACGAGTGATTTAGGAGAACTTGCCGCATTCGCCTTGCATTTTGAATTTTCTCTTAGGTCCGAACACAACTTCCGTCGTAGGAGTCATGTGCAGTTAAGTCTGCTGTTATCCAAACCAAAGTTTTTCACTATTGGATTGTATATTTTATTACTCTGAGGCAATTTTGAGTTTGAAAATCCTATATAAATTACACTTCATAATTATATTGACATTATATTGTTTGACTATAAAATTCGAATTATAATATAATTCTAAATGTATTCGTATAGCCTAATGATATCATCATTAACTTAAATGAGCCATTGATGCTATTGCATAACACTTCATTATCAGTGTGAACATCTCAAACTGCAAAACGACTTAAATTATGCACTAATTGTCTCAGTACATAATAAGTTATAACAGGAAGTGTAACCAGGCCAGGCTCGTCATGGCTGACGTACTTCTTTTGAATGCCTTAGAGCGTCAGTGCCCTTGGAAGAGAGCCTGTTGCCGTGCTGACATATTTTTATTTATTAAAACTATTGTTATATTATATTATTATACTACTATAAAGTTTCTTTCCTCATGTATTTTGCACTTCTAGGTGCAAACATTGATGTGATAACAATTAACAGGGGGGTGACTTCTAGCTAAAACCTGAAGATCAAGATGAAAGATGAATTATTATCTATCAATATATGTCATGATATAGTACATTTTCAGGTAAATCAATTACCTGTGAGTAATGTATGTTTTTGGCTTAATCATCAAATTGAATTCCCTACAAATTAAAAGTATTGTCACAGATAAATCCTGATTGATTCCAACTTTGCCCACAATGGTTAATAAATACACCCAGACTTATTAAAGGGATAGCCACACCTTTGTAAACATTACAGCGATGTGGTATATGCAAATCAACATCATCTATGACAAACAGTACATTGTGTTATCACACAACCGTACTACAATGTGTTGTTTGTGTAATGTCCTCAAACTGAAATTTATCCTGCTGAAAAACAAATGTTCCACCTGTTTCCACAAAGTTGCATCAGTAAAAGATTTAGACGTATAAAAAACAAATGAAAAGACATACATAAATGTACATCCGCGCTCATTCAGACGATCAAAACTCTATCAAAGCTCCACGCCTTCCAGTAACACCAGATTGTAATCGATATTTAGTTCATCTCACCAGCTGGAAGAAATCAAACAGTCTACTGGATGTTGTTGTTGATGCTGTTAGTCAGCTACTATTAGACATGGATAAAATAAATAAATTAAAAAAAACGGTGTAAAAAGATGTGCCTGTGTAAATGTTTTCAGACAGCAGATGGTGATACACCTACGTAGTCTCTTTCCCCAGATGGTGATAGAGCTACACAGGCTCCAGTACTCCATATGTTCTGCCAATGCGCCGCTCTGCCCAGCCAAATAGGGCAGCTTGATATGATAAGCAGCTCAACGAAAGGCTGGGTTTCCCGAGACTTCTCCAGAACTCAGGGTGATTTCCGCTGGCAGGTCCGCTGCATAGCGTATAACAGCATGTTAATTAAAGGATAGCCTTGTTGTTTGGTTTTCTAGAGCCTCTCTGTCGTCGTAATCGCCAGATTCTGGTATAAAGCTCATCTGGAAGTGCAGATAGATGGATATATTTAGATGAGGGGTTGGGTGTGTGTGTGTGTGTGTGTGTGTGTGTGTGTGTGTGTGTGTGTGTGTGGAGGTGCAGAGGCACAGATCAGAAGCCCTTTGAGCTTTTCAGCTGAGTGTTGTGGGTGGGGGACGTGACCGCGACGCCCACTCTCAGCTCGGTCGTGTCGGCCTCTAACCTTTTGTGCAGCATCACCAAACCAGACCTGTCAAAAAAAAGTGCTTACTTTTATGCTGACTTTGCTGCTTCAGGCGTGTGGTTCGCCAGAGAGGTGCATAAAATCTGTGCTACATGTCTTAGTCACAGTGAGGGCAAAGTAGAACTGTAACAGGTAATTAATTAGTCGATAGGTTAGATCGATATTTTGATAATCGATTAATTGTTTGTTTTTTCTAGCAAAAATACTAAACTTTTGCTGGTTGCAGCTTTTCAAGTGTCTGGATTTGTTCCTTTTTTGTGGTAAACTGAATATCTTTGGGTTTTGGACTGTTGGTTGAATAAAGAAAGTGAAAGTGGGGAATTTTATCAGGCATTTTCCCACTATTTTCTGACATATAGATTAAGCAATTAATAGATTAATCAAGCAAATAATTGTTGTATTAACCGATAATGAAAATAATCGTTTTGCATCCCTATAGAGCAAAGTATTTAAAGTCAATTAGTTGACTGTAGTTAATTCGAGCTTTCAGGTAAACAAAGTTTACCAGTAAGCATTGTGTGGGCCTTACAAAGATATCAGATTAATTAAATTCCTTCCTCGCAAAACATTTGCAAGGCAGATTTTTATTGAGAAAATTGTTAACTTGTTATCAGTCTTCTTCTTCACACCGTTGCCAGAGCATTGCTGGTTTTCTTGGCACAAATCCACCTGTAAATCAGTGGAATAGTGTGTAACCAATGGCAACAATGCCACATGCATCCCATGTACATGCATGTGCGTCCTTGTGCATTGTGCACAAGAACAAACAAAACAGGGACCCACTCAAAAACATAGCACTTCTAACTCCACAGGGGTTCCTTTAACTGACATGTAGAGGTGGGTGATATGACCATATATAACTTGAAATAATATAGATTTAACTACTGTCAGATATTTTGCTGTACTATTAAACTGAACTGTACCTTTTTAATATTTCTAGGTGTATGTAGGTATAGTAGGTTGCAAATCAATGAGCATGTTTATTTATGCAATATTTGATTTAGTATGAATGAAGTTTTTGGATTTGTCAGGTGTGTGATCACTGGACAAGACACAAACAGACATTCCCATTTGGTTATTTTATCCATAGTTGAAGCATGAAAGTTCATTCTTGACCTTGGAAAAAGTAGTTTAAAGCAACAGTGCCAACCCCCGTATGTTAATGTGCATTCAGGGTTATAATTTCTGTCATGGGGTTATGGGCATTTCCGGGACAGGTGAGCACGCATTAGCACGGTATCCTTGGCAACAGTCTGTCTATATCTATGGCAATCCATGTAACACCTGTGCAGTGACACCTGCAGCCCTGCTGTCTGCCCAGCTCAGAGGACTCTGCTGTCTATCTGCTGTCACTGGTGGCTCATACATAATACACACATAAACACACAATAGTAATAACTGAACAGGTTGATTAATTAGTATCATCATTTCCCTGGTGATTATTAATGTAAAATAGTAATGAGTAGTTAGAAATTAGACTTGTTTAGTATGTGCATTTGTATGTGACTTCACCTAATTATGCGTTCTAGTTTTTCAAAATAAAAAGAGGCCTGCGTCACAACATCATACAAATGATGAAAGTTATTCACTCAATAAAATAAAAAAATGCCTTTTAGGTTTTTGATTAAGGCCAGAAAATGAAGAGGGAATAATTAATGGCTAATTGTTTTGATAGTCGATTAATCATTTAAATAATTTTTTTAAGCCCAAAGAAAAAAAAAAATGTACTGATTCCAGCTTCTCAAATGTGACGATTTGCTGCTTTATTTCACTGTGAATTGATTATTTTTGAATTTTGGATTGTTGGTTAAGTAAAAGAAGCTAATTGAAGTAGATTAATCGACTGGTTGATCAACAGAGCAAAAAATACAACTTCTTCTTCTTTGTCATATATGATGGTAAACTGAATATCTATTTTTCATGTCCCACTCTGATTAAGTTATGTTTTGTTTGTTTCATGTCATTCATTTGTGTTTAGTGCTTCCTGTTTTGTTTTACTCACCTCACATTTCAGATCACTTCACTTCCTGTCTTTGTTTGTTTTCCCGCCAGTTTTGATCGGCTGCCCCGGTGAATTAGGTTCACCTGTCCCTCGTTAGCCTCCTGCTCACCTGTTCTCACTTCCCTAATCAGTCATTAGTCCTTGTAACAGCCCAGTTCCTTCGGTATTTGTCAGTTTGTCTTCGTTGTTGCATGGAGTTTCGTTTGCCCTTTACTTGCCTTCAGCATCTTAGATTCTCAGCTTGTAAGCCTTTTGTTAAATAAATGATTTGACTTCACCAGTCAGCCTGCTTTTGTCTACGTTTGGGTCCTTCCCCTGCTGCCCGCTCTCCAAAACAACACAAAGACACTTGAAGAAGTTTTACTATTTTATGACATTTAATAGAATAAATGATTGATAAAATCAATTATTTGAAAGATTAATCGATAATGAAAAGAAGTATTGCAGTCCTAATTTCGGTGATTAAGGATTTCTTTGACAGACCGAAGTTTTAGTTTATCCTTAGAGGCACAATTTATGAAAATGATTGAGATGGGCCAAACAGCATGATGCTGTTGTGAAGATTAGGGAAGACTCATATGAAGTCCGTAAATTATTATTAAAAGTAGATTAGCACAAGCACTACATCTTATTATTGATATGAATTGGAGAATGGTTTGTGTACTTGTTTCTATCATGAATCCATGATTATTACCAATTTAAAAGCAACAATGAAGATACTCTTCTCGCTCTTCAGACATGATCGCTGACATAGTTTATAAAGTAAACTAAAGTAATCCCTTTAGTCGGGATTAGCACCTGGCAGAGCAAGAGGCATGTGTCGGGGTCATATGGACACAGGGAGGGAGGACTCACTCGGAGCGGGGAAGACGCTTTTTTGGGACACACAATGTTTCGCTGCAGTTTCGCCAATCTGTGTAGACTCAGAGTAGGTTCATATGTTGTTTTTATTCTTTGTTTGAAATATAAACTTTGTGCTAGGCGGACTAATGAAGTTGTGAATTAGGCTAAAGCAGGTGGTTCTTGCTCTAAAGTCATAGTATTAGGGTCAGATAAACATAGATCTGAATGTAACCTACAACCGGAGATGTAGACTAGAAAGACACTCAAATAGATGTTTGTTTAAATGTTTGCTAATGTTAAAGCAGAAAGTGTGACACTGTGTGTTTCCTTCTTCCTTCTCCAGTTGGCTGAGTATCGCCAGAGAAAAGCTCACGCGGACTCCCAGAAGAAACAGAAGAAGAAGAAGAAAAGGAAGCCGGGAGAGGACTCGGAGGGGGACTTGCAGGGACGGGTGGAGGTCGAGCCGGATCGGACTGTGGGAGGAGAGGAGGAGGTCTCAGGTGGAGGACGAGATGGATCACAAGAAGGAAATAAAGACCCACCCACCACAGAGTTTACCTTCGCCAGGACACTGCGGAGCGGAGAGACTGTCAAGCACGACCAGACCTACACCATAGAGGTAGACATAACGATTTATTACAGTAGTACAGAATCCACACAGTCCATTCATTCCTTTTAATGCTTCAGAACGACTCAGACCTTAGCTTTGGTGCTGCTGGACAAAGTGTACAAAGTAGGTCACTGTTACTCATGTCAGAGAAAACATTTTATATGACAATTAAGTAGGGCTGCAGTACTATATTCATTATCAACTGGTTTGGCGATTATTTTGTCTATTAATCACTATATAGTTTAGTCTGTAAAATGTCAGAAAAATACCAAATAATGCCCATTAAAATGTCCTGAAGTCCAAGTTGACATATTCAATTGTTTGTTTTGTTCATCCAATAGTCTAAAACCCAAATATATTTAGATTACTATCAAAAAACACCTATAAAATCAGCAATTATTTACATTTGAGAAGCAGAAACCAGTGAATTTGTTTGCGTATTGTTGCTCAAAAAATTCTTAAAACGATTAATGTATTATTAAAATAGTTACCAATTTCTGTTGATTGAGTAATCAATTAATTGACTGATAGTTTTAGCTCAAATAAATACAGAAATAATGGTTATTTTGTAATGAAATCTTTATTTATTTGAATGCCCTAGAAAGGGAACTGAGCAGGTGTAAGCTTGACCAGTTAGTAGGAGTTTATTCCATGTGTTCATTTTTAGAGATTATAGTTGATTTATGGAGAAAATTTAGACAAATTTACCAACAAAAATGTTTCAGTGAAACAACAAGTAAGAGAAATTATGATTTACCTCCAATCAATAAACTGATTAGAACACATCTGCTGCATCCTGCGGCATTTCAAAATAAATGTGCGCCATTCAGGAAGGATTTTTGAGTGTTTAAGTTGATGTGAGGAATCGACTCCGTCTCCAATCACAATTCAGAATTGGTCTGAACATGCCCATTGGTATTGTGATCATTTTTTCAAAATTAAGATTTAGACAAACTTATATTGGGTTCACAAGTTTGTTGAGCCACAGAAAAAAACAATGAGTGATATCTCAATTACTCATTAACATTAAACAGAGTAAAATCCACTGGTTTAAAATATTGTAATAGATATCCTTTAACAATAAGACAATTTTGCACTTTAATTTATGGAATTAATTATAAAATTATGACTTGACTAGTTTCAAATGCTACTTTTTTATGACACATGAAAAAATATATTCGTTCACATTTCCAGACTATCCCTCCAGAGATTAGTCTGTGGTGTTATAAATAATAACATCCACCCTCTAAATGCTTTGAAACAGCATTCAGCACATTTCTTTCAATGATTCATAAGTCACACAACATTTTAAAATGTTTATTCATGAATCTGGGATTTTTTTATTTTTTATTTTGGACATATTTTAAGCCTTTTTAGATTTCAACAGTCATCAGAAAAGTGTTTCTCTAATGCTGCGGACTGATTTTATTAATGAATGGTCTGTCGGCTCCTCCTGCACCAAGAAAGTCTTTTAACTTTAGGCATTTCATGGCTTTAGATTTTATAATTAACATGTACTTATAAGAGCTTATAAGAGATGTGTTCATACCCGTAGATCTGTGTGAGAATGATCATAGTGCTCTCTAGAGTTTTGTTTCTGTTGTCTCCTGGAGCTTAATGAGCCCGCTGTAGCTGTCATGACAACCAGTCCCTCTGTGAGCTCAGAGCGCTGATGTAGGAATTTCAGCAGGAAAGAATAAATTAAAATTGTTACCTTATTTCCTTCAGAATTTAAAAAAACAGTGTTTATTAAATGAAAAGAGTTCAGGTGGAAAAAAAAAAATCTGATTACTGAGGTCTTTACGCTTCGTTAAAAGAAAATGTCTGTATGACATTTGCCTACAAGCACTTCACTTTAAAGGAGCTATTCTTTCCAAGAAAAACTTATTTCCCTGTATATATATGGAGCTGAATTACAGAGTTTTTACCACAAACCTTCACAGGAAGTTATCAGTTAATTATGGATTCTCACAATTAGACCAAAATGCACACATTCCCAAAAATCTTAATTACTGACACTCGTACTTCTTGTATAGAAAGAAAATGTATCTTTGACTTTGTCTCCTCAGAGTAAAGTTTGGATTTCTCAAAATGCCTTTAATACCCTCTGAGATGTGTTTGGAGCATCTAGATTACACATTAGTGTTATTGTATCTTTAGATATTTAGTTTGGAGGAGACAGACTTTCTAAGGTTTTGGTTGTGCTGCGGATTCGGTCGAACCTTCAACTGCTTAGTTCTTCTTTTTCAGAATACACCAATGACTGAGGCCTTCATCAAGCATGCTATTTGAATCTTGCCAACACAGGAATGAAAATTCAATGTCGACGCGTTCTGCGAATTCATTTCATATCCACAGATACAACTGCAGCCCTTCTTGCAAACCCAGCCTGCTTTAATTTAAAAAAAATGTTCGGTCAGTTTAATTTGTATTCTCATAAAGACCTTTGAAAAGATAATTGGTATTTGGTCTGGAAGCTTTGCAAACATACATGACCTTCAGAGCTACAATAAATCCCATTCACTGGTCTCAATGAGGATTCTCGACAAATAAATATCGAGCATCTCTTCTGAAACAGTGACCGGAGGGCTCTTACATATTTTTTTTTTGTATTCATCATTCGAGCCCTCTCGGTCTCTTTTATCGGCGCTGCGCAGCCACTCTCTCCCTGAACCCACTGTACATTTGATGCGGTACATGCCCACAAAACTACTGGTTGCCATGGAAACAGACAATTGCCTTTCAACAGGTTAAGCTGCGTCGGTCTGTGTGACCAATTCCTGTGGCCTTACAACACTTTTACCAGACCTTAAGGTTGATTGAATGTATGAATGTTTTGTTGCGCGGCGAGATTTCTTTTTTTTTTTTTTTACCTTGGGAGCGACCCACAATCCTCTCTGTTACAAAAGGGCTGTGGGACATTCTGTATCTTTCTGCTGGGAGCTGTTATGTATCACTAACAAAATGAAACTTGCATTTTAAGAGGCTGAGCCATACAGTGTGTTTGAATTATTTATGAAGGTACATTATGTAACCGTTTAAAGTGAAATGTTTTATCCTCCTCCGTGTTTTTGTTCTCATCCCAGACGAACTGGTCATGGGATTTGATTCTCTTCAGAGATTTTTTCTAGTGACGCTGCTTTCTGTGAGCAGGACATGGTTGCTGTGGAAACGCTACAGCATCAAAGTTATCCATCCTCAAGTCTTTCACAGTATAATTGCAAATACAAGAGTTGTTGACTCATTGATGCCTCTCGGACATCAGCAGCTGCCAGTAAACTTTCCATCAATCAACGAGGTTGTAATAAAATGTTCACATGTCTTCGTCACATGTTACCTGGCCAATATTCTTCTTTGTGCACGCCGCTTTTCACAGTTTGACGTGACGTTCAAGTTCTGCAATCAGTCGGAAGTAAAGCCTGTCATTTCTCTCCCGTCCTGGACCCCATGCAGTTTCAATTTATGACTCAGGAATTAACCCGAAAATAGACTTCAATAATGGCCGTCATTACTCGTTGGGAGTGAGAACGGAGCGGTGTGACAGAAGTAGGTTAGGTCCATATTTGATTTATGCTGAGTGCCTACTGAAATAGGACATAAGGCAGGAATTGTTTCAAATTGTTATTGAACATTTTTCTCATGTTCATTTTCTATTGGATCAAAGAACAGAAGATTTCTGGAACTGTAATGACTTTAATTTTCTTTTCACAATAAAACTGTTTACATATTTGACTTAAGTGATGTTCAATTGTGATGCTTTGGCTGTCATGTACTATCTATGCACTTGCTGATTGAAATCACTTATTTTACATGGCTCACATATCCTGCTAGTTTTTTCTACATTCAGTATTGATGAAATCCTTTTAATCTTCTCTGTTGCAGCCGGAGAGTGAAGTGTCCACTACTGCTGAAGATTATTCCTCAGAGGTGAGATGACCTTTCTGAATATATATATTATCACTTTGTGACATTAACCTATGTTTTTGTTTATGATTTTATGGTAACTCCCAATTGTTTTTCACAATGCCAAGTTTACACCGGTGGGCAAATCCGGGGTCTGAGAAGTGAAGCCAATGCAGAAGTGCCTTAAACTTGCATTCTTTCTAACAGCCAGCAGGGGGCGACTCCTCTGGTTGCAAAAAGAAGTCTGATTGTATAGAAGTCTATGAGAAAATGATCCTACTTCTCACTTGATTTATTCCCTCAGTAAACATTGTAAACATGAGTTTATGGTCTCAATCACTAGTTTCAAGTCTTCTTCAATACAGCATGATGTTCATTTAGTAAATTATGGTCCCATTTAGAGTCAAATAGACCATAAAGCAGGGGATGCTTTAGGGCGTGGCTACCTTGTGATTGACAGATCGCTACCACGGCGTTGTCCGGTCTGGGAGTTGTCCGTGTCTTCGTCATAGAACTTTAACACTTTCACAGTGTGTTTTCACTTCATGAAAGTTAATTATAACCTTTTGGTCGCCTTAAAGTGTCTTATTCAGCATTCGGTTGTACTTAGCATCACCTTCTCGTCTCACTTTTGGTTGCAAATAACCATCATGGCGACGGTCTAATCCCAAGATGGCAACAGCCAAAATGCCAAACCCGAGGCTTCACAACGGCAGCCCACAAACCAATGGGTGATGAGTGAGGGGAGACTGTTTGAAAATTGAAAGAATTTAGAAAATCTAAATCAGTAAGAGGATGATTTAAATGTGATTTTAGTCCACACTAAAACCAACATTTAAGAATGTTTGTCAAGAAAAAAAATCATCAGACTTGTAATTTATGTAGACGTCTCCGTCACGACCCCCAGATCTTAATGTGTCACTGACAGCATTGTGAATTAACAGGTAAATGGGTGCCATGATGAGATGACAGAGAGCCTAACTACGGATTTTATCTGGGTACAGTAATCCGTTCAAGCAGTTCTCTTGGCTCGGCATCTGCTTTGCTCTCTAGCGAACCCACTGGCTGCTGGACTTAACTCTCTGTTTGCTTCTACTCTAGTCCTCTGCAAGATTTCCTCTAAACCGACTAACCACGCCTGTTTTATGCTGCACTCACTTGACTATATGTACTGTATACCTACAAACGTGTTCGGTATTTGAAAGCTTTGCCGTAGGGAAAAAATTATCAGTGAAAGCTGTAGGAGAATCAGGTGGATGATGGAGAAGAAGAAGAAGAAGAAGCAGGGAGTGGACTGTGAAGAGTTTGGAAGAGAGAGGACGGGGGGTGTTACACAAAGAGCTGCTCTCTTTAGATCCACCGAGGTGAAACCAGGGAGGTGCTGATCAACAGTTGGGATAGATGAGGAGCAAAGTGACAGGCCGACTGCTGTACGGATTACAGTGAGATGTTAAGAAAGAGTAGTGGTGCATTAACTAAATCAGAACTAACCTGTAGACTGAAATATTGTTATAATATATTAGTGCTGTTACCATAACTTTAAGTTAGGGTTGGTAATCTTAAGATACTAGCAAGAGTACGCTATAGATTTTTAAATGATCCATTCGGGCCGAATAAAATGATTGGACGGGTTTAATACAGTCTTTTTTTTTTTTGCCCGAGCATTTGATTTATTAATTGCTGTCAGGATGTAATGATCATTTCAACAAATATAACTAAAATTATATTTTACTTTAATATATTTCAAGCCATTTTCCAAAATTAAATTCATGAAATAGTTTTTTTTCCTTTGTGTGGGATTAAATTTAGTATTTTTTTCTTAAATAATCAGCATTCAGCAACATTGCAAATGTCAGTATCTGTAAAAGTGAAATTCTAATAACTATATATTATAATAAGTGATATGAAAGCATTTCTGTCCCCTTTCTAATTTAATCAAATTTTGCGAGTTGGGGTTTTAATAGTAGTGAAAGGAAATCTAAGGGACATAATTACAGCAATATTGGAACAGTGTTTTACAACTGAAGATTGTATTCTTAATTATCTTGATAGAAAGAAATATAAAATGTTGGCATCTTATTGATTTGATATAGAATCCACAACAATCAGATGTGTCAGCAATCTGCGAAATTCAAGAAAACTGGGAAAGCACAAATAGGTTTTTGAAAGTACAATAGTAGTTTTTATCCAAGAACAAATTTAACTTTGCTAAACCTACAACTTCTCTTGTTTTCTTCGACAGTATTAAGTACAATTTCCAGGTATTTAGCTGAATTTAATTACCTTTATTAACTCCCACTTATAGAACTAACATAGACAGACTTTGCCTGAACTGCTTTGGGTTGTTGGCGTTGCATTTTGACTAGTATCTGTAAAGCTTTAAAGGTTTAGCAATCCTTTTTTGGAAGATCCAGCAAAGAAAAAAATATATTTACTACACATTCCTTCACATGGCTCCTGTCTCTTGTAACTAACAGCTGTCGCTCTACGGTGGTGACTAATTGCTTAGCTCATTCTTGAAACCTCATCTTGATGGATTTACCGTTCCGAAACTCTGTAAGAAATGCAAATTTTCCCGTTCAGGAGGAGGTGGAGCCCCTCCAACAGGTGACGAAGGGAGGTACGATGGAGGATGCACTCGCCGCCAAGACCCAGGCAGTGGAGGAGCTGAGTCGAGAGCTTGAAGAAATCAGGTCTGCCTTTGGCACAGAGGGAGTACAGCAGGTAAATGTTTTATTACTTTATTATAGGTCATACCGTACTGTTCTTCTTCTAAACTTCTTTTAACTTTTCTGAATATCACAATATTTTACCTTTAAAGTGGTTTGATTGGAAGTATTTTCAGGTTTGGTGCTATCGTTGTTGATGTGAATGTAGAATGGATTTTTTGCTCATGAATGGCAGAAATATTTACACACATGAATACATCTTCCATTTGGTAATAATAATATCACTTGTCATCTATTTCAAATGATTTGTCCTCATGCAATTAGATCTGTAGCTATAAATAACTATTAACACTCATTTCAAGGACGGGAACTTAGTCTTTTAGTTTTTTATTTTTTACTCACCCCGTGTTACCTTGAATTCTACGAGAAAGCGTTTGTTTTTCTCGCATGCCTCCACAGCGAACGGAGAATAGAAAAAAAAATGGAGAGAAGTCTTGATTAATTGAGGTAAATGTGAGCTGCGTTTTACAACAGGAAAACTATATCAAAACACTTCGGATTTGTCCGAACTCGCACAGACGAGTAGCGCACCTACACAAGAGAGCAACTGTTTATGTGGAAGGGTTTTGAATTGTTTTAGGTTTTAGCAAAGATGCACGTGTTTGGGAAAGTAGTGAGCGTACGACTAAATAAATGAGACTTGGATTATACTGCACGAGTTGTGTGAGAGTTTTAATACAGTTTTGCTGTTATTAAACGCGGCCACATTTACTTAAATTCTTCAAGACTTTTCACCGTAGAGTCATGCCAGAAAAACTAAGTTTTCTTCAGAAATTCAAGGTGACACGGGGGTGAGTAACTGATACACAAATGGTCATTTTGTGGGTGAAGTATTCCTTTAAGCTGTCTCTATAAGGTGATTTTCCTTAATTGCATTTAACTTTTTTAGCTGCAGGACTTTGAGGCTGCTCTGAAGCAGCGAGATGGCATCATCACCCAGCTCACAGCCAACCTTCAGCAGGCTCGTGAGGAGAAAGACGAGATCATGAAAGAATTCCTGGAACTGACGGAGCAAAGTCAAAACCTACATATTCAGTTCCAGCAGGTAGGATGTTTTTTAAGTCTCAATTACTATGTTATAAAAGCTATTCTATCCTACACTTACTAGCCATTATGCTATTATTATTTTGTTCCAGTACTTGCTATCCATGTAGTCAATTAGAAATTAATTTGTGTGTGGAAAAATCCCAGCTGCAGGCAGGCGAGACGCTGAGGAACACCAGCCACAGCAGCAAAGCAGCTGATCTTCTGCAGGCCAGGCAGCAGCTCATGCAGTACCAACCGCAGCTGGAGGAGCTCCAGCACAAGCTCAGCGAGATGGAGATGGTAAGAACTTACCTCGCGTGATCAGACATCTTTTAAACATGTTTTGTTAAATGTAAGTGGTTACACAGTACGTTCTCAATGGTAACCCTGCATTTCTAATAATTGCTTTTCTTTGTAGTTAGGGAGAAGATCAGAAGAATCATTCACACAAAGGATGAATGAAAAGGACCTGCTAATTGCTGAACAAGAAAAGGTTATTTTGAGTCAGACGCAGTCGCTGACAGAGTTAAGGACGTCGGAGGTGTCTTTTGCACAAACACTGAAAGAGAAAAATCAGTTGATTTCAGAGCAAACTGCAATAATCACAGAACACGAGCTGTCATTGACCCTGTTCAGAGAGGAACTTGCTCATGTGGGACGGACTACCGATGAGAATATTATAGGCCCATCAGATGAGAAAGACCCGATTATAGCAGAGCAAGCGAGAGTCATTTCAGAGCGCGACTGCTCTCTTACCCAACTCGAGGATGAGCTGGAGTCCTCGGAAAAACACCTGCGTGACCTCCAACAGCGAATGGCTTCAAAAGAGTCAGAGCTTGAAGGATGCATGGACGAGTTGGAGAGCAGCAAGTCTGACTTGAAAAGCTGCAAAAGCGAAATAGAGAGTTGTAAATCAGAATTGGAGAGAGAGCGAGTGGAGTTAGAAAGCTGTAAGGGTGAACTTGCAACATCCAGACAGAAAGAGCGAATGTCATCTAATGAAATCATGCAACTCATGGGCACAGTGGAGGACCTGCAGAAGCGTTGTCACCAGGGCAGCCTGTCTGAGAGCGACACCATGCAACAAATGCAGGGAGAGACCGCGAGGAAGCTGGAACTTCTCAGGGCGGAGCTGGACGAGATGTACGGCCAGCAGATAGTCCAGATGAAGCAGGAGGTTAATTTTCAGCATGCAGCAAAAGTGGAGCAAATTACCTCGCAACATCGCGCTGAGCTCGAGCTTCTAAAAGCACAACAACTGTCTCAAAGCTCCTCTGTTAGTGTTGAGGTGGACATGCTCAATTCTAAGATTAGGGAGCTTCAAGAGACATTACAGCAATCCCGAGCAATGCATGATAAAGCCAGACACGAGCTTAGCCAAGTCGCCCAAGAGAAGTCCAACCTGCAGGCCAAGGTTAAGGATCTCCTCCAAGATCTGCGTTCCGCTAAAGAACAAATGGAGCGAATCTCCCACAATCTCATGTCTCAGGAAGGCCAACAAGGTGAACTGCAGCGTCTCCAGGAGACTATTGACGATCTGAAGAGCGAGCTGGCTGCTGCTCAGGAAGCGGCACAAGAAGTAGAAATAAAACACGATTCAGAAGTTACCAATTATAAAATCAAGCTGGAGATGCTGGAGAGGGAGAAAGACGCCGTGCTGGACCGCATGGCGCAGTCACAGGAAGCAGAGCTGGAGCGACTGAGGACTCAACTTTTGTTCAGCCACGAGGAAGAGCTCATCAATCTTAGGGAAGACTTGCAAAGGGAGAACTTCCTGAACACCGAAAACCTTCTCAACGAAGCCGCTGTCAAACACGAGAAGGCGCTGGATGAGCTGCGCATCGGTTACGACGAAGAACTTAAATTGTTACAAAGAGAGAAGGAAAGTTCTGCCACAGAGCGAGATGAGCTTTTTAACCAAATTCTCGGACTAAAGGAGGATCTAAAGCTCGCTCTGCACAGCTCCAAAGCAGATGAGCTCGTCCAGCAGCTACAAGAGCTCCAGGTAGAGCTGGAGGATCTGAGAAAGGGAGGAGAAGAACGAGCTCGAATGGAAAACGAAATTCAGTCATTACTAAAAAAGACGAAGGCGCTCGAAAACCAGACAAAAGAGAGAGAACAAGGTTGGGAGAGCAAATGGAAAGAGCAGGAAATGGAAAAAGAGACGTTGATAGAATCTAATAACGCTTTCAAAGAAGAGTTGGACTCAAAGATTCAGAAAATTGAGACACTCACAGCTGAGAACGATCAAATACAGCAACAAGTAGTTGAGCTTAGTGAGGAAATTGAAAAGCAGAGGACCACTTTCTCTTTTGCTGAGAAGAATTTCGATGTAAACTATCAGGAGCTGAAGGCGGAGTACACGTGTCTTATTGAGGCAAAAACACAGTTAGAGGAGAGGACACTGAAGGAGACACTTGAGTTTGAGGCAAAAATTGCGAGCCTGCAGTCACAGATTCGGGAGCTGGAGGAGAGCAGCAGCGATATCAAAATGGAGGACATGAATACAGATAGACGGGAACAAGCTGTGATAGAAAAAGATACTACTGAGCTAATGGAGAAGCTTAATGTTACTTTGAGGGAGAAGGAAAGCATGGCCGGGAGGCTTTCCGAAGTTACAGAGCAACTGATGTTTACAGAGGGCAAAGTGGGGCAGCTGGAAGAAGAGCTGATGAAAGTGAGACGAGAAAATACGAAGGTCATCGCTCAAAGTGAGAGCCTCGGGAAAGAACTGGAAAAGAAGCGAGAGATTATGAGAGAGCAGTCGAAGGGGCAGGACGCCCAGAGAAAAGCTAAGCTCCAGCATGAAGTGCAAGCTGTTGAGCCGGTTTGTTCTTTCGAGGATCACCACCTTCAGATTCAATCTTTGCAAGAGGAGATAAAGGCTCTTCAGTCCCTCTTACAGGCAGCTGGATCCGAGAGAGACGGCGTCCGGCAGACCTCAGAGCTCCAGAGGCTTTCACAGGCTCCATCCTCATCAGCAGCAGCTCCAGCAGCATCCCAGTCCTCAGGAGAGGGACCTGTCGAAGGACGATCTTCCCCGCACAAGCCCACAGCCCCAGGGTCAAGCAGGCGCAAGAGGCGGCAGAGGTCGAAGCAGGAGCGCAAACTGGGCACCGCTCTCCCAGACTGCAGAGAGGAAAAGCAAAGGGAGGAGGAAGAGGAGGCAGTGGGGGAGGAAGAGAGAGCAACAAGTGCTGCAGAGCAGGAGATGCAGCCTCAGATGGAGAGCCAGGTTATGTCATGTTCACAAGAGAGGGCCGGTAAGGAGGACTCCACTGACGGGTACCAGGGAGACGGAGGCAGAGACTACATCAACAAACAGGTAGGCACTCACATGCATCTACTGCAGAGCTACCGCTCTCCATTCGCTGCCTTTTCTCTCTCTTTTCCCTTTTTAAGTCTGATTAAATTACATGTTTGAGTGATTAAAGGGCTTTTCAAAAACTGTGCATGAGAAAAGAAAGCGTTGTTGTAAATGGCATGCTTCAAATGTATCACAATTAATGCTGTGATGCTTGATATTGTAATCAGCTTCATCAAAAAAAATGTGTGGATTGCATTCATAGCCAGATGAAGCTTTTTTTTCTCCATTGAACAGAGTGTGACTGAGGCATTTCAGCACTGACATGTTTTCTCTCTAGTGACTAACGGTCAGGATTGCAAATTGTGCCTGCAGCCTCGCTCTCCAAGGTAGCACTGAGCAGCGCAGTCATACTGTTGTTGAGAAAAAGATAGCCATATGTTTTTTTGAAGTTGGTGCAGACCATTCAGCGACATGTATTGTGCGGAAGAACACTGCGAGAGAGAAAATGCACACAAAGTACAGCCTGCACATAACAGTGGCGTGTTCCAAGACCTCATCGACATTCTGCTCATTTTCTACTTTTAAAGGAACACTATACAATATTTATAATGTGCTTTTCATTTGATGCTGCTTGTGCTCAAACTGAATTTGATGTCAGGGTTTGAAAAGAGCTGAAAAGAAAAAAGAAAAAGAAAACAATCACCCGTAGTCTTCTGATAGCTGTGAATCATTGCCGTTGTGTAGAAACGTGTACATTCTAGTTTCTTTCCATCCTTGCAGGGAGTGAAGGGTTTGAGGTGAGAAGCCATTTTACCCCAGTCACTTCTGTGTCTGTGTCACTTCAAGCTGTGTCTCAATTATAGCAGGCAATAAGATAGTGTCTGTCTGCCACTTCATATCTGTGTGTTTCATATTGTTTTGTGTCACCTCCTGGGTTGGAACACTACATATGTTGCATTATTAATGTCGTTAAGTCTTTCAAAATAGTTGTACAATTTGCCTCTGATGCTTAATGTCATGGGGAAATTACATTTTATTGAATATATGTTTATGTTTCGTCCTTTTACATTTTCCATCAACAACTGAACTTAAAGCAGTCGTTTTTTTTAACGAGGATCTGTGTATCGTCAAACACACAGATCAACTTCTTATGCAGCTGTTATAAAAGCTTCATAAATAACCCTCCAAATTTAAATCAAGGCAAACTAGATGATGTTCAGAGTCTGTATATTGTAAATTACAGTCGATCATAATAATAATAATAATAATAAGATGATTTCTGCGTTTACTGTACAGCTACTTTCTGCTCCCCCTCAGGAAGTGATCCATAATGGTGCATCTTGTCTTTCTGTCCATCAATGTCATAGTTGTCTGCATACGTTCTGGGGGGTAATATGTGAAACGGTTTCTAAAGAAAAGTACAATATGCTTCTTCTGTTTGCTTGTTTAGGTGAGCAGACATGGGACGGGCCGCCACACGGAGCCTGTCGTGTGTCAGGGAGCAGAGGAAGAGACTACTGAGCATGTAAATGTCATTTAAGCTCACATCCTGCCCTTTGCTTTTCAGTGTCGCTTTGATACATCATACGGTGTGGTGTAAAGGTCAATACAGCTGAAACACAATGGGCCTCATGCAAGAACAGTTTCCTATTCTTATCCTGAATATCTCTTACTTTGTTTGCTAAAATAGGATTCAACAAACTCTTAACTGCACAAACTTGTAAATTCAGGCTCCTGTCAGCATGATGAATGAAAATGTTCATGAGATATGAATTATCAACGCTCCCAAATTGCTATAAAAGGCTGCCTGTTTGTGGGCAAAACAGAAATGTAACCCGAGAGTAAAAAGAAGAACTTATCAGCGGAGGTTAAAGCCCTGCAGTCAGACATCATCAAATAAAAACATAACAAATTTAAGGGTGTCAGAAATGGTATTAGAGGACTCAAAAGTGAAGATTGTAAAGCCCCCCTGAGGTGAATGTTTGATTTGTGATACTGGGCTATATAAAATGAAAAATGTTATCAGAGCACAACCGTACTGTGACAGAAATAAAGAGGGAATGGTTTGACACAAAATCAAATGCTAAAAGAACATCTTTCTAAAGCAATGTGTGTCTGTGATGTCACACTGTCGGGCGCGTGGAGGATGATCCTCGACAGCACCCTGAGGCAGCTGTCGGTGTGAGAGAGAGAAATTCCCTAGCAACTACCTTGCAGTGCCAAAATATGTCAATTAAATCTTAAAAAAAAAACGTCAAACCAAATCTCAGTAAAGTTGCATGGCAAACAAAATATTAATTTTGCATTAAGTTTATTTTATTAATATATTTTATTTGTTTATTTTGATGACATACAGTATTTAAACTTCAAATTCATTAAGATTAGGGCTTTATAATTAAAGCTGAAGTAGGCGAGATTGGAGCAAATGTGATTACAAAAAAAACGTAAAACGTTATCGTTATATCGTGACAGTAGTACATGAAACAGGTAACCTGAAAAAAATCATGTGCCTCTGTGTCCTCCGGTGCTCCTAATGGCATCTGCAAGATTTCACAGACCGGAGGAAAACAACCAATCAGAGCTGATCTGAGGTCCGCTGTCCAGCTGCCGTCTATGAGAGCCGGCTGTCAATCACTCGCGAACTCAAACTAGGCAGCGCTGATCAAATACTAATCAATATTATGTAATGTTAATGCCTATTTCTCGCCTCAAATGTTTTCAGAATCATCTTGTAGTGCACGGTTTAGCTGTAAAATCTGAAAGTTTGTGACGCCGTCGCCATTGTGAAATCTGGTGAAGGAACGCCACGTTCTGGTCACATGACCGGAGCACAGCCAATAGGAACGCTCTCTCTCTCAATGAAATTACCTGTGATTGGTCAAAGTTTCCCGTCATGGGCTAGATTTTCTAAAGCCTGAAAACAGAGCGAAGAGGAGGTGCAGAAGTCTAGTTATCTCTCAGAACACTTGAATTACAATATGCTGAAAGGTTATTATGGAATTTTTGCCCAATGATGCCAAAAATATACTGCCTACTGCAGCTTTAAGTCAATCAAGTTTCCCGCTGTAGAAAACTGCACATGACCGGTACTGTGCTGAATTCTCTTAAATCACTCGTTGGTGCCACTTAAAGCTTTTAGAAAGGTGCCAAATAAAAGTATGACTTTTCCTCAAAAAAAATATGAATTAATCATTTTAATAATTTTGTTGAATGTTTTGTTTATCTCTGTGGAAGATATCTGACTTTCGGTTCCCACTTCTAACTAGGCTTGTGAGCCAATAGTAAAACGACATTGGTATTATATGGTATCTCTGTGTCATCAGTTAATGTGGAAAAAACTGTCTCCATCAGGCTGCAGGATACGTGAATATTTACCGTGGCAACAATGTAGGCCTACAGCTACATGTTGCAAAATTACTTCATTACTCTACCACAAAAGATTCCTCACTTTACATGACCGTCTGTCTGAGTCACTCCACTTGACCATGAAATATGCAAGTTGTGCAACGAACTGGCAACCACTTGTTGTGAAGTGAATGCAATAAAACGGGGGAGGGAGAAAGCAACATCTAGTGGTTATCAATGTTATCAATTGCACCTTTAAGAGCAAATGTGTTTGTACGAGTGGTTCTTGCACGAGGCCCGATGAATGTAGCACCATTTCTACGGTTCTTCTCTTTAGTAGGGGTTGTGTTCCTTTGTAAACTTAATCATTTTCATCATACAAGTGATTCTGTTTTTGTTGTAGGCGTGTGAGTAGCAGCGGCGCATCATAACACAGCTGCCGTCTGTCTTGTCTGTTTGTTAGGCACTGAGCGTCTCTTATCTGCATGTTTTAAGCAGCAACATCTGAGCGGACTCTCCACACTACACTGTCAGATGTAGTGCAGATTGTATCATAACAAAGCGTTTTAAATACAGCCTAATTAAAATGTAGAGCGTACTTTAGAAAACATCCGACATCAAAGGTAATGGAATCACAATTTCATAATTGTGCTAATGCATAATTAGAGAAAGAGGCCTCAGCGTTTGCCTTTTGTTTGCCGTTACTGAAGTGATAACAGCCGACCTCTCATCATGTTTACTACTCTCTCCGTCGTAGAAATAATAGGATTGGTGCAATTATGCTATTTTTAAATTCTGTATATATTCTGCACAATTTAATTTATGATAAATTATAAGTGATGTTATGCTTTTTAAAGCTTTTCCAAGTGGTTCCAAATGTTATTGTTTTTTTTTTTTAAATCGGTGTCATTTAGTGTTTTCTTGTTGAACATTTTAGTAATATTAAGACTCCAATATCAAATCGAACTATGTATGTGAAATAAAGGCGTGTTGCCCTGTGGTTTAATCCAGCTGTGTTAATATGATGCTGTTTCTTCCCTGTGGTCAGGGTGAGTGCAGGCTGCAGATGGAGGCCCAGCGCATCAGCCTCTCTCAGATCCACGCTGCCCAGCTCGAGCTGCTGCAGGAGGATTCGGACGCCCGCACACACACTCTGGAGCTAAAACTGCAGAACCTGAAAGATCACGGTGACCACCGGGGTGAGCGGACGTGTTGCCTTTTGTGTGCGTTTGTGTTTGTGACAAAGCAGTGATCCCCCTCAGAGATAGATGGTTTTGATTCATCATTCATGATGGATCAACACAGATGGCTGATGTATCTAGTGTTGTTTTTGTACTCTGTTGGTTGTCACAGTGTGTTTGTGAGATATATTAAACAATTTGATTATTCAAATCATTTGACTTTTTCTTCCAGATGAACCGAAAATCTTCAAATACCACAACATGTTACAAGTCGTGTCAGAAGAATGCAGTGAGATCATTCAGGTAATTACTGAAGTTTTCTGAATGAATTTTATTGATGTGCGTTGCCAATTTACCTATCTGTTAACCTTCTCTATGTCTGTTCTGTGTTCAGTGTTTTCGAAAGATGTTTGGTGAAGAGTTTTTGGAAAGTGTTGCTGCAGAGGGCCGACCACCCCCCTCAGAGGAAACACCAGAAACTAGTGAATCCACCTCCATCGTACTGGAGGCCAGAGGTAACCTGTAAAAACTGAATTATACTATAAAACAAGTATTACAGATGATATAATAATACTATGCATTTTATGTCTTTATGATCCATGACTATTAATATTATTATTTAACAAATTTAAATTTATTTTCCACTCACTTATTATTATTATTATTATTATTATTATTATTTTTATTATTATTATTATTTTATTTTTTTCTTGTTTTTAATTTATTTGATTGTTTTATTTTCTTCTCTTTTATATTTATTTATTTAATTAATTATCTTTTCTTCTCCCTCACATAAAAATATTGCTTTTGGATTTATGATTATGCGCTTTGACCTGGTCATATATATGTGTGATGGATTATCGGATATCTCATGTTTTCTTTGGCTGAGTCAATGAATAAAAAGTTTTTAAAAAGATTATGCAGATCATCTTCATCTTCTGATACAGATGATATAAGACGTATTTCCAGTGTAAGTAGCACTGTGGGCCAGTATTAAATTCACTTTATACCTACAAAGGGCTTTTAAATAATATACATGAATACATATCTGTTCACTCAACTCAGCACATTTAGAGATCATTAATATTTAATCTAAAAACCAAATTGCTTTCTCTTATCCAGTGCTTTACAGAGATCTTCAGCAGGTGAGAGAGAGGATTGAGCAGGAGCACCATCGACTGTCACAGCTCCAGGTTCTGCTCAGAGCTGATGGCGACAAGGTAAAAATCTGCAGGCATAAGCTGAGTCCCATTTCAACACTACATACTAATTCTAAGTAGGCCGTTGTTGGTTCACACTGGAAAATTGGCAAGATGAAATGTACTAAAAAAATGTCAGCCTGTATAAAAATGCATTTTTGAGACACTGTTTACCCACAATGCATTGGAGGAGCTGGAAAAAGTTAAAACAAATTTTAGAAATTTGATTTATGAAGTTTAATTTTATACATGCATGCTTCAGCTGCGACTCTGAAGCCCCTGGATGCTGTTTGATCGCTCTGCACTAAGATTTATTACTGGAGATAATTATAATACTCATCATTGTGAGCTGTATGTTAAGGTTGGGTGGCCCTCTCTCTCTCTCTGTAAGACATGATAGACAGATACTAGGTTTTATTATTTATAAGGCCCCTTGCTGTTTTTTCACCCCCTTACATTGCTTCGTCAATTGCTTATCGACACGCTCAAATGACTGGATTACGTTGCAGGTGCTGGCTGTTTTTAACTGAGCTTGTAAAATCCAGTTTTTCCTATTTGCGCACCTGCAACATGGAATAACATGCAGAACAATCTAAAGCTAACCTCACTCTTCATCTGTGGGGCAATTTACATTTAAGACTTCATCCCATTTCACTTCCAGTTTCTAGTTGATTAATTTGCCTTAAATTATAATTGCTTTATTTATTATTAATTATCCTATTTTGTGTTTCTTGGTGCCTATGTTGTTTATTTTTTTACTCGGCTATATTGTAAATGAGGTCTCTACCTGAATGTGTTTTCCGAGTTAAAATGCAGGTCGAATGAATAAGTGAATTGGCAGCGAGATTCAAAAGCAGCAGTTTGATTCGCATATAACAACAGATTGTTTTACAATTTCATACATGTTGTGTACAATTTGTATGCAGTGTGAAATTTTCACACATTGTTAGCTTGTTTAAGGAACAGAGAGGATAACAATGCTATCAGAAACACACTAACAGATCTGTTGGTCTCCTAGATGACGGAGCTGCAGGAGGCCTATGATGAACTGAAGAGCAGCAGTGAGAGGGAGATCTCTGACCTGCTCATGCAAGTTTCCAGCTCAAGCCGCTCTACAAGCAAAGGTAAATGTCGAGTCATCCTCTCTAACGGAAAAGGAAAAGCAAGCAGATCAAGCACTAATGTCAGGTCAAAACACAGAGGCATCTTTACCTCTGTATTCAGCAGAAAACAGATATCAAACACCCCCCTGATTTATTTTTTGATGCATGTGTCAACCCAGCTGGCAATTAAGCCAAACTTCACTCTGTAAATGTAATAATATGAGCAGACAGTGGTGAACATTTTACATATCCTACATGCAGTATGTATATAGTGTTAAATGTAAATCTGTAAACTACAAACATTGCTCATTTCTTCTTAAAAAAAAAGGTGCCCAAATGTATTTTTTTTTTGTTTTCTGTTATTTGTTTCTATCATCGCTCTCTGTTCATTCACTTCTCACTAGATGCTGTTATTTGTTACTGCAGTGACCCATTTTTCCCAGAAGGAACATTAAAGTTTCATCTTCATTGATTCTAATCTGCTAATGCGATCCAGTAGAGCGTATTGAATTTCACATTTCCCCCTCTCTTATCGGTTAGATCCGGAGGAGCGGCCCGGCGCACCATCCACCTCCCTCGCCAAGGAGTTACAGAGGCTGAAGGCCGAAGAGCAGGAGAAGCAGCTCCAGCTGGAGGAGAGCCACAGACAAGAGGTGGAGCGTCTCCGAGCTCACTACCAGCAGCAGGCCGCAGAGAGCGAGGAGCGATACGCCACCGAGCTCTTCATGCTGCAGCAGCGACTGCAGGAGGTCACTGGCACTCAGACCCTCGACAGGTGATGAAAACACAACGATGTTGATGTGTTCAGACCAAGGCAATGAAAATGTACAGCACACTCTCCTTGCATAGATAATGATAAGCACATATATCACACAACATAAATGTTAAACACAGGATGACATATAGACAGTTTCTGAATTTAGGATGATATATCAAAACAAGAGAATATAACCTTAACTTAGCTCCAGTATAGCCGTTCATTTCTGAAGTAGTAAGTGAATCTCAGGCTTGATGTAACAGCAGGCTGAGCTACGTGATCTTTCATAGATAACTTTTACTTGAAGCTGGTCTGCCCATCCTGTGTAGCTACTTGACCCAGTTCAGATGACAACAAAGCCTTAACTAATGAAATATTCACCAGGTCGTTTAAAGCGTTATTCATGCCTTTTGTTAGCCCACTAACCTAAAAAAAAAGATCCCATTCCAGATGGTTTCCTGAGGGATGTGCTGTGTATAAAAACAAGATGAATGTGACCTTTTAAGCACCACTCAGTTTGTTAAATTATATCAGGTTTCTGAAGAACTTCATGTCTCCAAATAAAACTATAATCTATTTGAAGACCGCTCATATCTCTGACCCACTGGTTGTTTACATATGATAAGTTAAATATTCCAAAACCAAGCTATCATACTGTGGATAAGCTCTTCCTCATGGAGTCCTACTGTTACTTATGAAAACTGAGATGCTGCTGCCCTCCACTGTTTGATCATAGTAAATAAATATAATTACAAAAGTGGTTTTCAACACCAATGAACTTCCTTTTTGTCTGCCATGTTCAAGGAAGTGATTCCCAGACATACAGTAAACTGTGGAATACAATCACACATATTATATCCAGATACATTATCTGTATATACAGTGTATGTAGTATTTATGTCCAGTTGCATAATCTATATTTTAAAGGGCAGTGTGTTCTTTATGCCTTGAGCTGAAACAGTGAATTGATTACTCTGCAACTATTTTGACAATCCAGTCATTGTTAGTAATTCTTGCCAAAGATCTCTGATTTCAGCTCCTCAAATGTGAGGATTTGCTGCTTTTCTTTATCATATACGGTAGCATGATAACATGTTTTAGTAGAAACCCAAAATACAAGTATGCCCCTAAAAAATAACCATTTTGTTATGTTATCCCATTTGATGGTCACAAATGAAAAGCATGCAAGCTCAGCTAGTTTTGAGTTTTTTACTTAACTATTATAAACATAGAATACACTCCTTCATATTGCTGTAGAAATTGTCACCGGCAGTCTAGTATGCATTAAACATCAATGATTTAACAAACCGTAGTCCCATTAAGCTGCTTCATGGTCCTTATGTGTACATTTTAAGAATTACATTTACATTTGACCCAATACGAGTAAGTAATTATAAATAGAAGTAAAAACTAAATCGAAGTGTTAAACTTATTTGAGGTTGTAGAACAATTCATTTTGACTTTCTCTTTTTCTCTTCCTGCCTGTCCAGCGCTCCAGAGTCCAGCGGTGAGACGATGGAGGAGCACGGAGACGAGCTAAAGGTTTGGCTGCTACATTTTGCCCTCATCTAAATCTTCCGCGTCATACTCATCACATCTTACTACGAGCCGAAACGTGTACATGCATTAAGACGCTATGACAGTAAGGGTGGGTGGGAGGGGGGGCAGTTGCTGCCTTTAGGCTAAAACGTGCCCTAAATTCTCCGGCTTTGCTCCAGAAACAGCATCATGAATAGTCCTATATATCTTAACGATTAAAAGGACTGGACGTTGCATAACCTACCGTTTACTCGGTGACTCCGGTCTCGGCGGATGCATGAAAAGGGGGATTCTGCCTTGCGTGAATGAGCTGCACTCCATTTGTCTCTCGCTTTTCGTCACTCCAACTTCCATCGTGTCTTCGTTTGTCTTTGCCTCCCTCCAACCTCGAAGTTTCCACAGCTCGTGTGACTGTGCAGAGATCAGAGAGGATGATGGGAGAGTAGAGAGGTTGACAGAAGCACAGGAAGAGCGAGAACGGGAGAGAAACTGAAAGAGATTGGGCGTGATGCACTCTCAGACATTTGGATTGGAAATGTTAAGCTTGAGGCGAGTGGTACTGAACAAGCTGAAAAAGACAAGAAAGGGATTCATCACAAGACAGGGTGGCAGTGTGTTCGGGGAAAATGTAGCTGCAATGTAATGCAAGTCATCTCTTTATCGCTTTATCACACAACGGGGTATTAATAGTGGTTTAAGGGCGCGTGGCGTTCTGTTACAGCAAAGAGGACCCGTTTATTTCAGGATCAGCCTTGAGGATCTTTTATTTCAACACACTGCTGCTGCTGTTATCTGATACATTAGTTTTCATTTTGTAACTTGTAGCTCTTCCTTTCCTCCTCTTTTCCTCACTCTTTGCAGGAGCTGGTTGAGGAGGAACTGTCCGAGGGAGGTGTGGAACCGCGCTGGCCCGTCAGGTCCCCAGGCCTGACGGCACAGCTGCAGGCGCTGAGGAAAGCTCTCTACCACAAGTACGTCCAAGAAGTAGCCGCTCTCAAAGAGCAGCACAACAGAGAGCTGAGGAGGCTGACGGACGAAAAGGAGCAGGGGAGGAGAACAGAGGAGCGCCAGGAGGAGAGAGGAGGGAGAGACCGGGATCTCAACGGTATTAACGGCGCTGGAAGCTCCAGTGAGAGCCTCGGGGCAGCTGGGCAGGTCGCGTTGGAAGACAAACAACACTCAGAGAGAATAGAGGAGGAAGTTGCCAAGGTAGGTTTGCATGTACTTTGTATTACACACAACTATTGTGTCTAGTCAGTATAAATAAAACTGGTATCAGATGACAATTGCATTAAGTTTAAAAGATATGAGAGGACACAGTTGAAATGAATAGTTAATAATCAATTCATCACAAAATTCGCTGGTTCTAGCTTGTTAAATATGAATATTTCCTGGTTATCTTATTCTTGTGATTTCAAACTGAATGTCTTTGGGTTGTGGACTGCAGGTCGGACAAAACAAGACATTTAAAGATGTCATCTGAGCGTTTTAAAGAGTTAGACACATGTAAAATGTCTATAATATAGACCAAACAGTCAAATAATCCAGAAGATAATCAGCAGAATAATCAATAATGGAAATAATGGTTAGTTGCAGCCCTAGATACAGTATGTTAATTCTGTTATTCTGTAAAAAATGTGATCCCAGAATTGTTAATACCAGTGCATCAGCACTCTTACTGTAGATATCTGTGTCTCTATATCAAATAGAGTCCTAAGACACACTATCTTTGGATCCATATTTTCCGACAGGCCATAGTTCAGATGTCCGTGGAGTTTGCACAGCAGATTGAGCTGGCTCGGATCAACAAGCGCGCCTGCCAGAGGAGCGCCTCCATGCAGACCCGGTTAGATAAAGAGGAGGCGGAGGAGACGGAGGACGAGGAAGGGGCGACTCCCAGAGCTCCTCTCACCTCGGGCGCCTGGCTGGAGGAAGTGGAGAAGGAGAGACTGGAGAGGGAGCTGGAGGAGAGGAACGCCGAGATCAGAAAGTTAAAAGAGGAGCTGCAGAAAACCGAGTCAAAACCCGAGCAGGTCAGTATCCTGGACGTATAGTAACGTGTCGATTTACTTTCACTATGCCACCAATTTCATTAATTTCACCTGAGAGAATTCATTACTGCTGTGTCATTAATTTTCAGATGCACTTTGTCGCAATGCAGGTTTTGCATCGATTACTCTATCTATTGAGTATACATGCTTAACCTAATATTAATATTATTTCACTGCCTTTTACCTGCTCACAGTGAATTTGTTTTCGCTAAATCATTGACTGAAGGTTACAATGAAAGTATTTGTTTGAATGCTACAGACTAATGTGGTTAAAGTAGATGTATCTTGTTGTGTTTGAGCCTGGATCAATGCACGAGTATGTGTAGAGTGGGGTGTTGTTATATATTTCTATTGTTGTTGAAGTTTTGGTATCCAGCGGCACTTAACCCACTGAGGTTTTGTGGATGTGCACACAACTATTGTAGCCTTCTATTTAGTATTTCAAATACAGTACCTGCATCTCTTTCATCTACACCTTTCATCTCAAAAGTGAGGAACAAGATGTGCACACGGTCTCCTCTTTAAATAGGGTACAGCATCCTTATTATTTTACTCTTATACACAGTAAACTTGTGATTTATTACTGATGCATTAAAACAGTTCTTTTAATAATCACACACAAACACGATCAATAGTCTCTCCCAACGGTTTTAATGATTTCACAGAAAGCACAGTTGTTTATCCACTAGTGTCAAAGAATAACATCTTGATCGTACATACTTTCTCTTCCTTCTACTCGGCATGCACTGGTTTCCTCATGTTGATTTGGGATTATTTCCTTTTCAATCACTCCTCATGCCTTGAAGAGCTAATCGCAGGGGCCTGCTAGGCTTTCACTAACCATTTATTGCATGATTAAGCTTTAACTGTGTGATAGCAGTGGCTGTCAGGTTCAGTGTTCTGTGTGAGATGAGTTGCTCCAACACACTCTTGGTGGTGATTCGGTGAGTAAAAGAAAGTTTTTAAGCCCCAGTAATTGGCTCAGATGAGTTTTAATGATGAGAAATGTGGCTTTGTACTTTCTCTGAAAACACTCAATTGAGTTGTTTACATGCATTATGTTATTCTCCCCTGAATTATTTAATTTATGTAAAGAATTTTATCAAGGTTAACACCGTTGAGTTGATCCACAGAAAGCCAGAAGGATCTTTTGTTAAGACATCTCCAGCATAAAGCTTTTACTTTGGACAAACATTCCCTTGGCCCAAATAATATGGATGAAGCAGCTCTAGACATTTTAGTTTTAAAATTCTCACGTTCACAAAACAATCGATTTTTGTATTTGATATTTTAAAATAGGGCTGGACGATATGGCCGAAAACTTTTATCACGATATAGGTAATTTCATATCTTGATAACGATATATATATCACGATATAGCTTGTTTTCTTTTCAATAAATAGTCTATATGAAATAACCACATGGTAAAGCCTATTTCTGTATACTCCTGTGAGAATTAAATACTTATTTTCTAATTTTTAAGAACTTAAGTGCAAAATGAGCATAACAGTTTTATATCCTGATAGGAACAATGTAGAAAAATACATATGATAGACATTTTTTATATCATTTTGACAACGTATATTGTCATATTGCCCGGCCCTATTTTAAAACTTTAGTGCTCTGTTTTTTAATTTAGTTATATGCCAAATTGATTTCAAGTTTTCTTTAGCTAATATTTTAGAGTCATAAAGAATAATTTGGTTGTTAAACACATCAATAGGCTTAATTCAAACTTTAATACCATATTCATGTAATTTTAAATCTTTTAAAACATATAAATTGTTAGAATGTTAATGTATGTAAATTAGTGAGAAACATCTTTCAGTATGATGGAAACCAATGCTACAATACAGCACAATGTGGAGTCAAAAATAATGAACTGGGAACATTTCTGCGTCAAAAACATGTTGAAGCTTTTCAGGCATTTGCACAGCACTGTTTGTTGTCTGTTACTCAGGAAACTATAAAACGTGCTCTCATCTGATTCTTTGACTGAAGTCAGTGCCGCCCTCACTAATTGGCAGTCTCTGCACGGCGTAGTAGTGTGTCTGGGAGTGAAGTGTCTGGAGAAGCAGAGCTGCATTTCTGCTGTTCTCTCAGAAGATGGAGCTGTTATTCTGCAAGTCACTGTGCCTCAGGTGCACCTGTTGCCATAGCAGCACAATGATAGTAGTGTTTCTCTCAGCTCCAAGAGAGTTAGAAGTGGTTCTTTGTGTTTGTGTGCGTGTTTGTGTGCGTGTATGTGTGCTCGTGAAAGGGCAGTGTGTCTACGTGCCCCTCGTTGCGCCTAATTTGAATGCACTTTCACTAATGGTCACACAGACAGCCACACTGTCGTTCTCCCTTCAGAGTTTTCAGGAGTCTGTTTCTCCAACTTTGCAATGACGGGGCTGCTGTCTGTGTTCTCTCTCCTGCCTGTCCAGCCCTTAAAGAAGAGAGAGGACGCTCAAGAAGAAGAAGTGGAGGGAGAGGAAGATCCAGGCGGGTCGGGAATAAAGCGGGCTGGTGGAGGCAAACTGTCATCACAGGATGATGGAGAGTCCTCCGATAAGGACACTGAAAGGTAGTGACTGAAACCGTATTCATACTCCTAATAATAAATATTTGTGCACATAGATGCGACACATTCTGAACTTCTTTAGCCATATATTGAGTTGGTCCTTTATGATAATCTGTTGCATGTTTGTTTATGTTAGTGCTGTACATAAATAAAAAAAGATTTATATTGATTTTAGTCTGTTAAAGGGTGACAAATATGTCATTAATCACATCAAGCCTTTCTTTTAGCCAACTATCATTTTGCCTTTAGATATTTAGTTCTATATTATGAGATAATATTAGTTATTAAGGTAACTGTTTTTGCTGCTTTCAGAAACGTCCTGCGGAAGGCCAATGAGAAGCTCAGCCAGGTGCTGGTTGACGTCCTGAAGACTACAGCAGCAGCGGAGGAAACGATTGGCCTCCACATGCAGAGAGCTAACACTGAGCCCGTCAGGCCTCACGCTGCAGGCAAGTCACATCAGGTCTCAGTAATAGTTCAGGGGGAATGCTTGCGTTTATGTTTGGGCAACAGGTTCAACAGCCCATCAACTCAAATCCATGTTGGTTCAGATGTTGGTAGTTAGACATCAGAAAACCTGCGAAATATAATTATGTGTGCACTCACTACAGACTTATGTTTCTGCAGTTTTACACCATTGCAGCTGTACTTGCATCGAGACATTTTATAGAGCTTCAAATTAGTTTGCATTTATTATGTCTTGATAACAAAAACAATTGGAAACCAAGCAGTGCAAACCTGTTTTAAATCACACTTATTGGAGTTTTTAAATCTGTTTTTAATTGGACTTCAACGAACAACACATCCAGAGTGTTGCTGGCAGCCACGACTGCAATTTAAGATAACCTCCTCTTCTGCTAATATACTGTCGTCCGGTGCAACGGATCAATACTGCACCATGACTACATGATGCTATTGCGTCCTCTCTTTCTTTTTCTATACTGGAAAAAACACACCATCACTAAGTGTACGCATGCACATGTACAGTTGTCACGCACAAATTCAATGGGATCAAATGCAAATAACATCTCGGACAGTTAGTCCTGTGAGTCAGAGAGATATCAGATTTGCCTGCCGTCTGAATGGTTCATTATCACTGACTCCATGGGAGCTAAAGACAACAACGTCTCATGTTAACACGCTAATATTTACTGTAGGTGTTTCATGGGACTCGACACTTCTGTGTTTGTTTAATTCACAGTTTTTTCCAATAACCTAATAATGCCAGTTTTGTTTTGATCTGTTTCTTTTCCTAAAAAAAATATCTCCTAGAATATGCCATGTTGTTATATTGGGTTGCATATGACTTATTGTGTTTGACTATAGGCCTGCTGACACTTTACACATTGTGATTAAATTGTGTAATAACCAGCTACTTGCATAATAACTTTAATCTGCGTCTATGCCTTATAAGATCCACTGCTCTATCTCGGTGTGTTGTTCCAATACGAAGATGTTTTCATATGAAGGAACTTGTACTGTAGTGTAAAAACAATATAAAGTTCTTGCTGCCTGCTGCTATCATTATAATCTCTGAGAATGTGAACGTGATGTTTCAAAGTCGACTAACTAAATGCAGATTACACCGTCATATAGCTAAAGGCCTAGTCATGTGAGCATAGTGTTCTCGTTTGAAGGAGACAATGTATGCAGCTACACCCTTATTATAGTTATATATTTAACACCATTTACATTCTGTTCTTTCATGATTATAAAGTACATGACTAGCATTTTTTAAAGGTTGCTTTGTCCTACATCAAGCCTTACACCAAATATTTTTGTCATGCGAGTTTCAAATGTTTAAGAAGCTAAATATTTATATTCTGGCAGCATTTTACATGATTGTGCTGATTATTCTCTCACAGCATCTTTGTTTATCTGTCTAAAGTTAGAACAGTTAAAAAAATAAACATCTGCAAGCTTCTCCAGGAAGCTGTAATAGAGCTATTAGTCCCAAAATATCTGTTGGTAATGTAATATACATGAGATTTGTGTGTAATATGTTTCTGCTCTTTGTTCCTCCGGTCATACCAGGTCACTCTGCAGAAGGTAACCAGGGCAGCGAGACTGCCGCAGACGATGCGAGCCTGTGGTCCGGGGAGACGGAGGCTGACGAGGGTCTGGAGGTGTCTCAGCAGATGATGGAAAGCCTGCTGCTGGGGGCGGAGACACAGCTGGAGAACGAGGAGCATCTGATGGGCATCAGCAGCCGACTCCAGACGGCTCTGGAGAAGATGTTGATGGCCATCACCGACACCTCCAACCAGGTACAAACATGTTTGGTTAATATGATTAAAAAAAGTTATTTTTATAAAACGGTAGCTATATGGTGACAGTAGTACATGAAACAGGTAACCTGAAAAAAATCATGTGCCTCTGTGTCCTCCGGTGCTCCTAACGGCATTGGCAAGATTTCACAGACCGGAGGAAAACAACCAATCAGAGCTGATCTAGCTGCCGTCTATGAGAGCCAGCTGTCAATCACTCGCGAACTCCGACCAAACGGTCAAACTAGGCAGCGCTGATCAAATATGAATCAATATTATGTTACGTTAATGCCCATTTCCCGCCTCAAATGTTTTCAGAATCATCTTGTAGTGTACGGTTTAGCTGTAAAATGAGAAAGTTTGTGACGACGTCGCCATTGTGAAATCTGGTGAAGGAACGCCAAGTGCCGGTCACATGACCGGAGCACAGCCAATAGGAACGCTCTCTCAATGAAATGACCTGTGATTGGTCAAAGTCTCCCGTCACGGACTCCGAAGGACCATTTATGTGGCAAATCATTGATTTCTTAAGTAAGTAGTCATGTAATAAGCGGCATAATGTACAGCGAGCCGGTCATTGTTGTGAAATAAACCCCTTCAGGACGATGCAAGACCCCTCTGTCGGTCGGGGTTTATTTCACAACAATGACCGGCTCGCTGTACATTATCCCGTACTTAATTAATCCGTACAAAAACTAACATGTAGAGACGACAATTCGTGTCCGGACAGGACCAGTTGCCAGGCAGCCAGCAGTATCAGTTTCCTATTCTAACTCTCTGCAAAAAAAGTATTTTCCCAAAATATAAACTATTACTTAAAAAAAAAAAATCATCACAAGTTAGAGGAGTTTCCTGATTTATGTAGATCAATATAATACAATCAAAGAATGACTAAACCAGCCTAATAATCTGACCAAGCATTTGATGCCAACTTTCAATACTCTAGTAGTATTATAGTAGTTTAAAGTCCTCTGTCAAGTGAAAAGGGTTCTTTTCAGGTTGGGACTTCAGAAGAACTCTTCACGAACAGTCCCGCATGTGTTTCTGCCTAAAATTAACCAATAAACAGAAAGCTCTAGTGACACAGGCTTTGTCATACTTTGACACAATTAACCCCCTCTGTGTGTTTCTACGCTTCGTTCACGGAGGCATAATGGGGATGAGACTGCAGAATGTGGCCGGCAACAAAGTTGGCCTGTCTAGAATTCACACACACAAAAGAGCCGCCTCATTCCCAGTGGTTGCCTATAGATACGAGCCGTATTTACACTGAGCTTTTGTCTGGTCGATCAGCCTATCATAGCAAGCCAGTGGACAGAACAACTCCACCCCCCCTCAGGCCGTCCAGGCAGTGCGCTCGCCGTGTCCAGTGTCAGTTTAACTGGGCCATTGAATGTGTTACTGTAACTGGCTGCACAGCGCATCGCATCTTCCCGTTGGCTGAAAATCATGCGTTACTCACGCTGAGATGGGTTTTTATCTTGCCGATCTAAAAATAACTTTAAAGAAATTTCAGGCCGAGCATCACTGTTGTTCCAGCATCCATCTGCATTGCAGAGTCACTGTCGATTTAATGTTATCTAGTGAATCATTTGGATGTTTTTTAATGTATTTTGTATCATAGAACTGAGATTGATCTGACTAATTGATCTCCTCTGTTTATTATTTTTTAGAATTATTACAGATGTACTGTGGCACTATACACTATGTACATTTCTATACCTCAGTGTCACAAACGCAAGAATTGTTGGTTTGCTCCACTAACAAAAACTTGTTATGATAGTTAAGAATAAAGCTGAAATGATGATTTGATAAATCTGCAACAGTTTTGATAATCGTTTACTTTTCATTTACATTTTTTTAAGCAAAAATTCACAGGTTCCAGCTTCAAAAATATAAATATTTGCTGGTTTTCTTTGTCTTCAAACAGGCAATTATATATGTCAAAATTAGTTCTGTGAAATTGTGATTTTTCTTTCTATTCTATTCCGACATTTTATCTTTTAACGGCTAATAAATTAGTCAAGAAAATACTCAAAAGTGACGAGAATCATTAGTCGCGGCCCCATTAAAGACCCGCTCTAGACTTTACGAGCAGATTACATGTTACACTGTTTACATCCTCTCCAAGTACACACCATTAACGGCACAATAAACTTGTAATCAACAATGCCTCTTAATGGTTTGTTCAATGATTTCCCTGCCGCTATTGATCCGATGTACATTAGTCTTGTCTGTGAGCGCCAGTGCCGGACCGCCACGTCTTGCCTGAGAAGCGAGATTGATGCAAGGAATGTTAAATATCTTTTGTTGAACTGCGGCTGTAAATAATTTGCCTCAGGAACGTGTTTGCTCACTCATTGCTCACTCCGATTATCTGCCGGTGAGACGTGGAAATTGTTTGTGTGCAAGTCAGTATGACAGTTGACATGCCAAACAGAGAGAGTCGCTGGGGCCAAGTGGCAGCATGTCAGGACGCCTTAATTGCTTCTTTCTAGGGAGGGAATCCGGTTTGACAACTTTTTGTGGGAAGGGCGTGTGTTTGTGTCTGTGTGTGTATAGGAAGATCTATTTGCAAATCTACCTGGCTCACTGGCTCTAATGACTGAAGCCACACCTGAGTCCCTCCCACTTTAGCTGAACAGTATCCTGCTGTGTGCGATCAATGTAGGAAGTGGGAAAAATCCTCCTCTTGAGAGGTGAAAACTGCCCCGGAAGTCTGGGATTTAATCTTTTATTTAAAGCACGTGGGTAAACGGGGGTCAAAATGAGTGTAACTGAGTGACAGTAGCCTGCCTGGGGGGGAAGTAAAACTCGCCTGACAGGACCGAGAGATCTGGCTACAGTGAGTAATATTATGGTATGAGCTGGGGAGCATGCGTGGACAGAGGGAATGACAGCAATCCCAGGAGGAAGTAAGAACGCAAGAGTGAAAGACTGAAGATCCGAGCGCTGTCCTTTCACCCTCGGCTGGCTGCCGCTCGGACTAAACAATTAAAAGAGGCCTCCCTGCAGGTCGGGGTTGCTACGGCGTCATAGTATTGTTAATGAATCTCCAGAGAGGGAGAGAGAGCAGAGAGAGAGAGAGAGGAGAGCAAACTGGAGCAGACGTGGGGGTGTGAGCTCTACCGAGCGGCATGATATGGTTACACTCTGAGGAAAGAAGGTCAGAGAGAACAGAGAGAGAGGGTTGGAGATCTTCAAAGAGGATATAAAGAGAAGAAATGCTCGCGTTTGTGTTTACAAACCTCCTGTGGTCGTGTTCAGGAATGCCTTTTAAGCTGCCGGACCAAGATGTGAATTCCACCTGCTGTCGAGGATGACACAAGGACCGTACAAATTCACACCGTTCCCGGATGATTTCCTCTCTCAATATTTACCTGGAACTCGTTCTACCTCCACCCGGCAGCATGTGACCGAGATGACGTGAATGTCACCCTCTCCAATTGTTGTTTACTCTTCTTGTCTGTGAGGCAAACACATAGAAACTGTTGCTTGGAGCTATCCACAACGCTGCTCACTGCTTCATTCCCCACTGGACTTTATTCCTCATTTGCGGTTGCTCAGCTCAGCCCGACGGATCACGGCAAATGGAAACCTTTTTTCGATGACACCAGGAAAGCAACTCCAACATAACAAACCGAGGTTGGAAGTTCTACCTGCGTCCATCTATCTCTCACCATGGATTCCTACCGGTCCTACTGGAACTCAAGCTCTGTGCAGAGCAAGACGTGGATGGAAGGGGAGGACCAGGATGTGTACGAGGTGGAATCCCGCGTGCCCCTACCACGACCTTTCCCGCTATGCAACACCTTGAACGAGAAAAATGCCGTAGTGGTGCAGACGCAGATCTCTCATGTCAATCACAGAACTAATGGTCACCTTCTTAAGGTTGTCTCCAAAATCTCCCTGCCCACTCCTCCTTATACAGTAAGTTTACACCTGGTAAATGCACTGTAACTGTACTGAGCTGGAGTCCGTACATTGGATGGAGAAAACTGTGCCGTTGATTCATTTTTATACAACTAGAAAAGCAATTTCTGAAGAAATTGCAGTGTGAATGCTAGATGCTGAAGAGCTTTAATCTGTATGAAGAAAGATACAGAATCAGAATCAAAAGATTATGAATCAGTAAATAAAAGTTGTAATTGCATGAAAAGCAGCTGAAGCCTTACAAATAGTTAGTTCTGAGTTCCCTGTTAAGAAAGTTACCTTCTGGGGCTTTTATTTTGAAAAACTAGGTGAATCCTTAGTTTCCTGTTAACATACAAAAAGGGGAATTTTACCAAGCTCCAAACAAAGTTAAATATTTCAAAAAGTACAATTGGGATGAATGAAAGTTGAATAATAACCAGAATCTATGGAAGATGTGGAACATTTTACAGTTTGAATGGAGTTTCTAGGTGAAAGTATGAATGAGCAGTGAAGAGCATTCACACCAATTACCACAGTTATGTGGTTAAGGTCTGCACATGCAGATGTGATGTAAGTTTAATGTTATTCCACGTAGGAGCACAGCAGCTCTTTCTGTGCTGCTTTTTGTAATAGCAGGTGAAAGATTATATGACTTCTATGTGGCAGGGTCACGTTACCACTTCCTGGTTCCCATAATGTTACAATGAGACCTTTGCTCAGGGAGATACGGTAATCTATGGAGAATAACTGTGGGGTGAATGTGAGCGTGCTGACGGGTTATTGCATTATGATGACTTCATTGCTGTGCCGCACGGAAAAAGATGCCTTCTGTCACCTGACCTGAAGGTCATCATACAAATGTGATATCAATATCTCTGTTACATCTGCACATAACCTCGCTTTGTTATTGACTTTTGTACAAGTTGCCTTTTGGTCCAACGCCAGTGCACTTATGTTGAAGTCTGTCTGCACGTTATGCACAAAACCATGAACTGTGTTGTCAAACCATTTGTAATACAGTAGTATATTCTTAAAGGTGACAACTAAATGCTTTTATGAGTAAGTTAAAAAATAACTTTCTTAACTTGATTGAGCAATTTTCTTTTAAATGAATCATACTGGTGTTGAACTTAAACGTATCTCATATATTAAGTAGACAAAATCTGTTTTCCAATGGGCTGGAATCAATATCTTGATATTAAAAAGGATATTTTCTGTCACGTTGTGTGGTAAATGTACGTATGTAATGTGTACAATAATCAAATGGCCACCTTGACATCACCCGGTTTGGAAACTAAACTTTTTATATGTAGAAAACAACAACTTTGATAACTGATTTTGTTTGATTTTAATTACAACAGAAACTTGTTTTGCAATAATGCTAATAATTGCTAATATATGATTCAGCTGAAAGCGATGAGCGATAGAATTATATAATGGCCCAGCTCCTTTTTCAAACTTGCAAACCGCTGATTTTAACGGGGCGATCGAGTGATTTTATGGTCACTTCCATGAAATAGAAAGTGTAAAAGATTGGTCAAAGGATGACATATCCTGACTTTTAGTTCTTTAGTGTTTGTCAAGCAAAAATACTGGATCCCACACTTCCAATAATGCAGCTTAATAGTGTCTTTCATTAGATCCTTAACACTTCCATCCATCCATCCTTCCGCGGGGGGGACTGGAGCCAGTCCCAGCTGACATTGGGTGACGGCGGGGTTCACCCTGGACGGGTCTCTTAACACTTCCTTTCAGTTAAAAAATGTTAAGTCTTGGGCCCAAGCCGAGATGACATCATCACCTGCCAAAGACCTTATACAGCTGTTTTCACCGGCTGAGTAGTTGTCCTCGAGACGAGTAAACTGATCTTCATATGTAAAATTGGTGGAGTACTCCTTTAGGGCAACGAAGCCTTTTCAATGTTGCAAGTCTTCCTTCCCTAACTCTTCTGCTTGTGTGACTCTTTCCTCTTCCCCCTCTCAGCTTGAACATGCCAAGATGACCCAGACCGAGCTGATGCGGGAGTCCTTCCACCACAACCGGGAGATGAACGAGCTGCTGCAGAAGCAGGAGGAGCTGCAGGAGAGGCTGTCCGAGGAGTCCCGGGCACGCGAGCAGCTGGCTCTGGAGCTCCACCGCGCTGAGGGTCAGTTTCTCTGGATAACGCAGCTTTCAACATGAAAAAAAATCTCTGTGTGTATAGAGTTTCTCTGACGTTTACTTTAGTTTGATTTGAGTCTGTGCAGAACTACCATCCACTGTCAGCAGCTTCTAATATAGATCTTCTTCAATGCAGCCTCCTCATAGGAAGAAATGCAGTACACGCTGTTTCTCTATGGACTCTAATGATGATGTGACAATGTGTGTCTGTATGTCAGAATGATTAGAGAAAACAGAGAGCATGAGGATGAGCTGAAGTGAAAAAGCATCTGTTTGGGGGAGGGAAGGAGGGGGTGTTACAGGGAGTGATGGGATCAGCTGTTTGAAAGGGAGAGTAAAGGAGTGTGACACCATCTGTGGTGAGAAATCGACAAACGGTAATTTCTGTTTGTCAGACTGTCTCTGATTTGTGTTTGAACGTCTGATTGCGACGTGTGACAACCAAATTATGAGGGCTCAATTCTGGAGGTGAAAAGTGAAATCTTTAAGCTTGATTATCTCGATTCACCAAGAAGTCAGTGGCCAGTCGTTGACAACAGTTTAAGTGCTGTGACCGATCTTATTGGGGGGGACTCGATGTCCCATCCCTGTCAGAGACAGCTGGTTCACGAGGGTCAACTGTTACAATCACATCCACTCTCTCTCTCTCACGCACACACCAGTCGACTTTAGGTCTCTCACACTATTTGGCAAATGTACATGTACATGTCATTTCTTTCTTTCTGGCTTTGTTTACACACTGAGCAATGGTGAGTTTTGTAGCTTTTTCTAATCACATCATCTTTAGTAGCATCCTGTTACGATGTTTGTTTTCTGTAATCCTACAGAGGCGTGAAGATTAGCAAATATTTGCTGTCATAAAAAGTTTTACAGGATGGCCTATCAAAGAGCGAGACCATGTGGCAAGCTGTAGAACATTGTAGAGAATAGGACTGCAACTAATTATTTTCATTATTGATTCATCTGAGGATAATTTTATGGAATTAATCATTTAGTCTATTTTTTAATTCTGTAATTTGCTTGTTTTTGCCTTTAACAACAGTCAAAAAAAATGTTTTTGTCAAAGAAAAGCAGCAAATCCTCACATTTTAGGACTTGAAACCAGAGAATATTTAATATTCTTGCTTGAAAAATGACTGAAACAATGTCAATTGTCAAAATAGTTGCCAATTTAGTTTCTGTCGATCAACTTATTAATTTATCGACCGATTGTTACAGCTCTAATAGAGAATAAATGCTGCACCTCAAACTATCAACCTGTCTTTTCTTGTAAAATAACTACAGAGCGTCTGTGCTTATCTGGTCATGTTGCATGCGTCTTATTCATTAACTTTTATGGAGTTGCTTTAAATCTGTTAAGTCTGTGTCTGATGGACATCTTCTTGTGCAAATGCCAATGAAGAGAAAGATAGATAATTCTCCTCCTATTATGAAGACGATCCACGCAGGTAGAAGATCAGGGTGCGGCATTTTCAAACTGGTTTGGACATGGGCTCAACCTGGAAAAAAAGATCCTCTTCACTGATTGACGGATCGTATTATACGTCAGTGAAAAGGATGAAAAGTCTTCTTTTGTTATGTTTTAACAAGGGGAAAAGGCTAAGTTGCACAATGTGTGGATGTGGAATTATTGTGTCGCAGAGTAAGTGTGATTAAAGATTCCCAGGAGAGCTCTGTGTAGTTAGTGGACAATGTTTTTTTTAGCCAGTAATCTTGTGTATCGTGGAGGGATCCCTCCTTAGGCAAACTTTACACACAGCTTTGGATCCTGCTGCTTAGATGTCTGAAGAATAGTTATCTCCTGACAACACAGGTGACATTTACCTTCTGCTTTAGATAGCACACACAGAGCTCAGTGTGAGCTATAAATACAAATGAAAGTCAGAAAATATATAAATTTTACCTTTTAGACCTGGTGTCATTCTACGCCAAAGTTGCAGTTAATGAATAAATGGTTGCTCATTAGTCCGTTAGTGTGTGCGAACCCCCCGTTTCCTGTAACTACGAGATGAATACCATCCTGGTGGTTAATGCTTGCTGACCTGTGACAGAACTGTACAGTAATGATTGCATTTCATTGTGTTTACAGCTCAGTCTTGTACTTCATGTCAAGCAAACTGGGTCAGATATGCACATCACTTGTGTTCATCTCTGCATTTGTGTGCCTCGGTGTGTATGTATGTTTTAGTTTTCGGTTGTGTTGTCTGTAACCTTGGATTTTGTATCCCGGTGTTAAGTGCTCGTTCATCTGGATGGCTGCCCTGCGCGTGTGTGTGTGTGTGTGTGTGTGTGTGTGTGTGTGTGTGTGTGTGACTTAAGGCTCAAAGTAATTCCTCTTAATTCTTCTGTTAAGTGATTGCAAGAATGGGGAGGGTAAGAAAGATGCGTTAACTTTTGTGAAAGGAAAATTCTCAATTTGTATTTCAGCGCCCTTTTTTAACTGTCTTCGTCTTGCTCCGTCCTCATTCAGGTCTGATTGATGGCTACACGGGCGAACGGGCTGCGTTGGAGGAGCAGTTGCGTCAGAAGGACGAGCTCCAGCTGAGCCTCGAGCAAGAGCTGCAGGTGAGGCATTCCAGCCGCAGAGAGGAGGTAGATTAATAATTAGCTTTTTGTGTGATGGCTCATGACCTGACAGCGTTTAAAGGTAGATATTTTTATTATTTTGCCTCTGGCGCAGAACAGAAGTGACTCACGTGTCAGCACAGGTACTTAAGGTTCAATTAATTAAAATCTCTGCCAGAAGAAAAAAGATAAAATGTGTACAAATAATGTGAGATATTAGGCAGTTTTGATTCTCTTTAGGGTCATATTCATTAATCATCATGTATATATTCAGGCTCCAGCGCTTAAAGGAGTCTGGTGATATTCTATATTTGTAATATATTGTCAAGAAATCCTGTTAAAAGGCCAAAATTCAATAGTGAATTGACTATTGTCTGTGTGTCAAATATAGCTTTACAATGAGGAAAAGATAGAATATCACCAGCATTATCTTTTAAGTGACAACATATATTTACATTCAACATATTCACTCAGTGGCCACTTTATTAGGTACACTTGGACAGTTTTGTACAATCCAATACAACTGTTCTGCCACAAAGTTTACTTTTATAATAATAATAATGTTCAGCTTTTGGGAAATTGTCATAGAGGTGTTTATTCATTTATGTTCAGCATTGAAGTCATACGTAAGGGATAATGTACAGCGCACCGGTCATTGTTGTGAAATAAACCCCGACAGGGCGTTGCCGCACCGCAGAGGGGTGGACCCAGACAAAAACGGTCCGCGTTTATTACACAACTTTGTTGAATACTCGATTCTGATTGGTCAATCATGGCGTTCTATTGTCTGTTATTTCTTTATAACAGACTGTTGCTATGGTTGCAGTTCTGATCTCAGACTCTGGCGGACCGTTTTTGTGTCAAATGATTGATTTCTTAAGCAGTGTAATAAGCGTAATAATATACAGCCAGCAAGTCATTGTTGTGAAATAAAAACAACAATGCAGTCCGGGGTCCTGCATCCCCCTGTCGGGGTTTATTTCACAACAATGACCAGCTTGCTGAACATTATCCCTTACTTAGTAGTGGTGTTGTACTAGACTGCATTATATTGAGAGGTGTTTCCAATATTCTGCCCCCTCATGTATAAAAATAGGGAGGACAAAAAAAAAACAACACAATATAATGTAGTCCAGTTCAACTGCAAATTACAACCTCAATGATAAACTTAGAATTAAATGTACACATTCCCAACATTGTCGACAAAAACTGGACATTATACACTTTGTCAAGGTAGAATTTACAGCAGAGCTGATGCATTGAATTGCATTAGATTGCACAGGTGTACATATGTGTTTATATCAGGGTTTCCTGCCGGTCTGTAACTGATTGCGTTTCTCTATGTAGGTGACAGGAAGCCGGCTGAACGAGTTGGAACAGGATAGGCTTCAGATGCAGGACGAGCGAGAGCTGCTGTCACGTCAACAAGACGCCATGAGGGAAGACTCCGGGCCCCGCGAGCTTCGTACGTATCCCAGAATTCCCTCTCCGAAAATATATACTGATTTTTAATAAAAGTTATAATTTTTTCAGTTGAAAGGAAAATATATGGTCTGAACATTAAATATAGGTTCGGTTTTGTGAACTTTACATTGTAGATCAGAGTTAGCGAAAATAAGCTTAGATGAGGAAACAAAAGTATTAAATATTGTGGTGGCAGTTTCTGTTAAAACAAGACACAAACCAACGTAACAACTTGTCTTTCAGTGAATTTAATAAAAAGGCATACATTAATAACTAAAACATCTGCAGATGAACTGCAGATGGACTCACGAGCACAGCCACCTGTTGTGGACTGTGGCAAGTGAGCCCCGAATACAAAGAGTAGTCAGTATTTATACATTTAAAGCATAACATGAAGATAAGTGCAAAGAAGAAAAGAAGAGAAGGATAGAAAGTGTATCAATGTGTCAGCACACAGCAGACAACAGAGCATCACGAGACATAACAAGTATTCCAGCAATCTGCTGTTTGCAGTTACAGAGAACTAAAATGTCAGGTCACTGTCCTATGGTGACGAAGATGAACATGTGAGGCCCTGAGATTATCTAAAGGTACAGTGTTAAACTGCAGATATGAAAATTGCCATTACAATCTCAAGGCCAAGTTTCAAGCGACAGTTTGTTTGGTTATATAATTTTTTTTAAAGTTACTCACCTAAATTAAATTAATTTGGCGTGAAACATGAACCCAGAGTCAGTGTCAGCTGCATGTCATACAGCAGCTGTTATCATTGTTTTTTAGCTCCTCTTTCACAGTAATGTTCATTGACAGTATACAGACCCAGATCTGCATCTGGTTTCTGGGAAGGGGCTTACAGCTCTGATTTAAAGGTGCACCAGCCTCATGTTGATTTAATTTGTAGTTTCTTGCGTTGCTGAGGCCGAATGGAAATGATAAACATTTATGGGCCATAATTTGGCTGCATTGTCAGAGACAGGAATTCAGACCAAGGGTCAAAAAGTCAATAAAATGTTTATTTTCAGTGTAACAACACTGGGGCAACTCTTATCTGACATTTCTGCCACACTTGCTACCAGTATTTGTGCCACAAGTCATTCATTTACAGGTAATTTGCCAAGAAGTGCTCCGGAAACTGTATCTGCTAATTGTGCATTATAACTCCTGTATTATGAAAAAAGGTATCCCATGAGTCTCTGATACAATGGTGAGTATTTAAAGGTATAAACCTAAAGGGCTATTTTCCTTTCACAGCATCCTCTCTACAGCTTTAACATGCTACTGTGAAACAGACAGAAAAGCACTGCCACTTTCTATCTTCACCCGTTTCTATTCTTTATCTCTGTTCATGACAAAAAACAAGAGCATGTTACATTCCTGTGCTTTCTTATCCTCCTGTAGGCCTAGTTGAAGCTGCAATGGTTGCAGCACCTGAAGCAGGTGTGTCCACTTTGAGCATGGCTCAGTCATGTCTACTCTATGTTCTCTATAATTGTCTATCTGAGTGACAGTACATATCTCTTTAACCCTAATCCAGCAACTCACCTATAAAAGCTTGGAGCTTGCTTGCTATGGGCTCACACACTCACTCAGTTCAATCACTAACCTTTGCTTCAGCTTTTCATTTTGACTTTTTCTTTTTGTCCCAGTTCGTCACTTTTAATGTCTTGGAGTCGATGTTAGTGCTCATTTTAGCATGATGAAATGAAAGCAATCTAAAAAACAATTATATGTAATCATTAATTCCTAACTGTCAATCATCTACACTCTGAATCAAGACATGTTTTTTTGTTATATATATATTTTAGATTTGTAATTGCTGCGCTTGCAGCATTTCTTTGAGTGAGTGAGATGATTGGCCGTTGAGGAAGTCCCTCTCTTCTGCCTGTAAATGCTTATTGGGCATGGATATGGCGATGTCTGGGCTGTCCACGTGTTTGTTCTGTCATTTGTACTCTCTCACCTTGTTACTTTTGCACTAATCCTGCGGGGTTTGATCCTGGGTAAACTGGTGTTGGTTGTTAACTTCACTGGTAAAGGGCAAAGAGGCATCATGTTGGGGAATCATGTTGGGTAGCGGGGCGTTATGTTGGGAAGTTGACTGAGATGTTGGAAGAGTCTGAGGTCAGCCATGTATTCAGATGAAGCTGTAAAGCACAACATATAAAATTTCAGAGAAGAATTATTTTTTAACGACATGGCAAAAAGCTATTAAATCTAATCACATGGCTCACAGACTTCAGACTCTTCACTAGCTCCGTCTCAGCATCATGTTCGTCAAATCAAGCCTGAATGATTCATTAACTGCAGTTAGCCACCTTCAGTTGTCAGGCCGTGACCTCTGACCTCTCCTCCTTCCTCCGCTGTATCTGTAGACCTCCTGGAGGAGACGGAGAAGCTGATGAAAGAGAAGGTGGAGGTCCAGCGGCAGGCGGAGAAGGAGAACACCGACCTCCTGAAGCAGGTGAAGCTGCTGGAGGCGGAGCTGGAGGAGCAGGTCAACAGGGTGATCGAGCTGGAGCAAGCTCAGAGCACGGAGAGCGGAGACCTCCATCAGCAGGTCCAAGCTCTGGAGAAACAGCTGGACAAGAACAGGAGGTTCCTCGATGTGAGTCACAAAGAAATTCTGTATCCTCTCATGTCAGTGACAAAAGTATCATAATTGTATTCCTTTTTGGGCAGCCTTAAATCATGAATGAAATTCTTACACCATCTCTCAATGGAGATGAGATGGTTAGTCGGTTGGCAGAACATGGGAACACAAGTCATTTTTAGGCAAAAATACCAAGCAACTATGTGTTTCTAGCTCTGAAATGTAAAATAAGTGCTGCTTTTCATTCTCTTTATCACAGTAAATTAAATATCTTTGGGGTTTTAGGCATCACTGTGGGCTGTTATTGTCAATTTCATTTTCATTTTCAACATTAGTTTATTAAAGAGGACCTATTATGCTCATTTTCAGGTGACAACATTTTTATTTTTCTCATACCAAACTAGCCGCTAGGAAGGTATTATTCAAATGTGTTACTTGGTGACATCACCATGTTATGAGAGAAAAGGCGGGACTTCAAGCAAGGCGTTTCAGGCAGTTCAGTTCAGTCATTCTGACAGTCCGATTAATTAAATTAAATAAATTAAATTAATTGAATACATTAAATAATGAATTACCATTTTATTGAATTTTTATATAAACATTGTAATATTTTGGTCAACAAATAAAGTGACTCCTATATATGTAAAATAATAATAATAACAATAAAATAAAAAAACGCACAAATCAAAGGTATATTCCTACATTAATATGTCCCATAATCTAATCGAATTTACAAGAAACAGTGAGTATTATGTACACGGTGTGTGCTTTACTTCAAGATCTTTTGACAGTCAGATTAATTTGAATGTCGGGCTCACTGATGACTGCTAAAAATTCAAATTACAGCTTCAGGCTCAAGCTAGTCAACGTATCTAAAATATGTCTCAGAATAGATTTTATTGAGTGTATTGTGAGAGACAAAATTTAATTGAAACTCAACACATAGACACTTGCTCTCCCTACGAGTTTTTTGACAAGCAAACCAGTTTCTCAACACGTGCATTTGTCTGTGCAAATAAGGCGAGCCTGAAGATCAGATTTAACACTTTCATATTCCTGTCTTTATTTTGGTCATCCAGGAACAAGCTGTGGACCGAGAACACGAGAGGGACTTCTTCCAGCAGGAGATCCAGAAACTGGAACAACAGCTGAAGAATCCACAGAAGCTTCAGGCTGGCTCCGAGCAAAGAAACCGAGAGGTAACAGGAGAACGCTCCGTTCTCTGCCAGAGGACTAGGCATTTAATAGAGATGCTTATTTTTTTGAACACAACACTGTTGTTGAGGCTATGAAGAGTCACACAGCAGAACAATAGAGCTGGTAGAATTACCTGTGCGGCCTCGAAAATAACACCAAATAGTCGGAGTGTTGCAGACGGAAGAGTGAGAGTGGGATTAATGTTCGTCCTTGTAAGTTGTATAATAGTCGGGTTTTAATAGCACGATCATCAAATACACAATACAGAGGGAGTGATACGATTTGCTAAAGTTAATCACTGCTGTGGTGCGGCTGTTACCCAGATACAAAATGTTGTCAAAAATAAGGCCATGTGTTTGTATGAAATGCATTTTGACATAAGGACAATTACATGATATGTCATTTAAAACCCCTGATATCAGATTTCAGAAGTGAAGGAGGCCACGACTGATTTGATTTGCTCAGTGACAACTGTTGACAATTTACAGGCTGAATTCAAATGATTTAGCTTAAAGTTGCACTAGTCAACATGTTTATTTTAACAATGGATTAAGTGAAGACGTGTAATGTGAAAGGTGTCGCTTGTAGTGACGAACCCACAGAGATTTATCACCCTCTCACCTGCAGCTGGAGTGTATTTTGTCACATTTCCACTGCATGTTACGGCACGGCTCTACTCAACTCGCTCTTTTTTTAGTTTTTTCATTAGCAAAAGTTGTGGATAGTACCTGGTCATGTTTTTGGTACCACCTTGGTTGAGGTTCTGAGTGAGCTGAGCCGATACTAAAAGGTGGAGTTAAAACGCTACAGACCACCGATTGGTCAGAGAGAACCGTCAGCGTGGCACAGGACATCCTGCACAAACCTGTCATTTTTAAATAGTCAAGCTACCGTCAGTTGGTCGTGTCTAAAAGTTAACCTTTAAATCACGAAAACTTGTAAAAACTCATGCGAGACTACCTGCACGACGTTCTATCCTAACCTTAACTATTTGAGGTCAATGCCTAACCTTAACCATCTCGCGAGAGTTTCGAAATTTGCGTGATTTAAAGGTTACCCCCGTTACTTGCGACTGCATCATTTTATTCCCTCGACTCAGATTTTAAAAAGTAATTCAGCTCATTGTTTTGGTTTTACAACTTAACTGTTTCAGTTCACTCTCACGGTTCTCATCAACCTCGTTTCCAGTCGCTGTTTTCAGCTAAAAAGCTCAGATCAACCCGCTGAACGCTTCCTGCTCAGCACCAAACAGCAGACAGACAAAGTTAGCAACTAGCTGGTGAACACAGTGGAGCATTTAGCAGCTAAAGCGACAGATATTTCCACTCCAAGTGAATGCTAATGTTGCTCTGTATCTGCTAACATATTCGCCAGATCAACTTTTTAAGGTTTTAATAAATCCATGTCGTGTTTACACCTCGTTCCACTGCCCCCAAGTGGCCAAAAAAGTCATCAATGCAGCTTTGGCACACATTACACCTGCACCATTTATAGGACCTCGATTATCTTCCTGTCCTGAATTGTTGACTGAATTTTCCCAATTTAATTTCATTATATACGGGAAATATTGAGGATAATTTGACAGTAATAGAAACAAACTTAACCTGCCTCACCAAATAGAAATAGGACATTTCTTTTTGTGCTTCAGTCTCATTCATCACAGCAGTAACCGCTGTCAGTTTGAACCTTAATGTTGTTGATTTGCTTTGTCTGTGCTGTTTCTACTCTTTGGCTTCTCAATGATTTCGTCATTCGACTGTCATTTTCCATCCACTCACAATCTAGCCTCCAGTTCACTCCGGGCAAGGAGAAATTGTAATTTTGATCAACGCTGTTGTCGTCATTTGAAGCGCTAATTATGTCCTCAAACCAATCGACTGAATCTTTGCGCAGGACAAAGTAATTTGCCAGTAAAGCATCACATCCTGTTTATTCTGAAGGCATCAGGTTTATAATGAAGACATTAAACTCAATTCAACTCAGTTGATGATATAAAAGAAAATAAGCCGCCCTGGCTTATGGGCCCTCGGAGCATTACTGTTGCCCGATCTGAAACATAATTTGACAAGATAAGTCCGTTATTCCATCAGAGGAAGATGAGATTAATGCTCAGTGATATCATGATGTCCCCTGTCCTTTCCTGACTGTCTTTGACCATAGCGACCAGTTCGTTCCCTCCTAAATTAGATAACGTCTTGAGTTATATGATTTATGATTGCAGCTTTGATTTATGCTGTACTGTAGTTACAGTAGCTATTAGTTCTGCTCCTTGTGTTTATGCTATATGATTTAAACATCAGTTCCACCTCTGCTTTAAACTCACAGGCTAATACCCTAAAGATAACCTCTATTTTTATAATTTCCAGAGACTCCTGCCACATTTTCATCACTAAGTGCTTTTTCTTCCCCCTCTTGCCCTTGAACTGTCCATCCTCTGATCCTTTACGCCGCTGCCTTCTCTCTCCTGTGGCTATTACAGGTGGATGGAGTAACCTTTAAGGTATTGCTTCTAGCTACACGTAGAATCAAGTCTCCCCCCCCAGAGAGCGTTTAGTGCATTTTAGTGATCCCGCCCAACCCTGTAGCAGTTAATGGCCTGTCCATCTCTCTCTCTCTCTCCTCATCCTTCTCCTCTTCCTTTCTCCAGTTTGATCCCTCTCTGCTGTGTTTGTCTTCAGCTGGAAGCGAATTCAAAACATTGTCACTTCTCATTTCCTTCCTCTTGTTTCTCCCTTTAAGGTCTCGGTGTAAAACTCAACAGCAAAACAGTAAAAAAAGAAGAACAAAAATAAAAGTATCCTCCCTAATGAGGATTTCCTTTAGATAAAATTACACTAAACCCACTTTTTGCATACTTTGAAAGGCTTTCATATTTTTCCGAGCCATGCAAAGTACATTCTTACATCAATATGAATTGTTAATATGAAAAATAACAATTTAACAATGTTTATTCGCCACATTAGCAATGTTTTGGTAAGAAATTGGATTAAAAAAAACGCACTAGAGTTGACTATAAATCCCTCCATAAATGAAATATAAATAGAGCATTCAGTGCGAAGTACTCTCATGACGCGTCCATCCTACTCTCTAGTCACATTAATATTTAATGAAGGGCTGCCAGTGAGGGGGTGCATTTCATCTGCCTTACTACAGTGTCATTTTGTTTTAAATAGAAACTCTGTGTCATAACATCCTTATAAATGCATTCTTGAAACAAAAGGATGCATAAAAGTCAGTCAGTCTTTTATGAAGCAACATCCTTTTCTAGTTTAATCAAGCAGGGGATTAGATTTATTTCCCAGTTCTGAGATCATCCTAAACCGACCTTCCTCCTGTGGACCCCTCTTCCTCCCCTTCATTGATCTGCTGATGTTTTCCCCCGTCTCACAGATGGATCAGTTACCTGCCAGCGGTCCTCCTGGTTAATGTACTGCTCTGTGGTTTGTGTCACCCTGAATGAAATCTCTCTCTCCCCCCCTCTGTCCCTGCACCTCTTTTCACTCTCGGCCCCCTCCTTTCTCAGGTGGATCAGCTGACCTCCCAGCTAGCTGTACATGTACCAGCTATGCTGTAGCGAGTGGTGTCTTGAGAGCGATTCTCATTAAACGATCCCCCCTCTCTTCCTCTCTTTCTCTCTCTCTCTCCCGCTCTCTCTCTCACTACCAGGTGGACCAGCTGACCTCCCAGCTGAAGGAGAAGGCGGATTGGTGCAGTGAGCTGCTGCTCAGCTCAGAGCAGCTGCGTCGTGAGTTGGGAGAGCGCGACGAAGAGATTGACAAGCTGGAGAGCCGCATCCGCGAGCTGGAGCAGGCCCTGCTGGCCAGCGCTGAGTCCCTGGAGAAGGTTAGGAAAGGGAGGGGAGGGGGGGAGAGGGAGAGATGAAGGATGTGCAGGAGACTGAGTCAGAGACGGCATGAGAGTAAAAGCAGTCTGAACAATAGCCGTGGAGCATGGCAGAGGGTGTGTGTGAGAGGATGTAGATGGGGTGACAGCTAGAGGAGGAACGGGAGGGACAACAGAGAGGGAGAACAATGTGTGGGTGGGTCTACTTCAGCCGCCCGGCAGTTTTGTTGTTAGTGATGAGCTAGCAACTGTCAAGATTGCCCCCCAGTGTTCGTGAAGGGCTGTTGTGAGTGAACAAAAAGAGCAGTGTAGGAAGTGCTCATGTATCTGCTGTGGCGCTGCTCAGCTGACAAATGGCACAGAGTTCCAGTTGCAAGATAAATGAACAAAATGCATTTGTAGAATTGATCTGAAAAGAGTTTGTTCCTTCACGCCTTTCTGCGCATGTTGTAAATAACTGCTGTGCTAAACAGTTTCTTTCGTGTGTGTGTGTCTTGTCGTGTGTGTGTGTCGCAGGTTGAACAAAAGAAGCAGCATGCATCCATCACAGAGGCAAAACAGTCCACACTGGAGGCTCAGTTACAGACGGAGAGAGAAGCTCTGGAGAGGAAAGAGAAAGAGGTAATTGTGCAGAGCAATTTGTGCACAAATTTATTTAAATGGATAATGTTTCAATCTCACGAAGATCCAACTGGGAATGAAATGTTTGTGAATAAATTGGTGGTTTGGAGTCAGTGTGTAGGCGTTACAGCAACTGCATGTAATGTATAAATACGCTTCTTTGTCCTGCGAAGAGGGGAAAAAAACATTAGTACTATAGTATCCTTTTGATATCTGCATTTTTGTTTTAGAGTAAGTAGAGAATTAGTAGCTACAACAAGTAAAGCAGAGAAAATCTGAGTTGTTGGTCACCTCTGACGTGCTCGTGGTGTTTACCTGTTGCCTCAGATCTGTAACCTGGAGGAGCAGCTGGAGCAGTTCAGAGAGGAGCTGGAGAACAAGAGCGAGGAGGTGCAGCAGCTCCACATGCAGCTGGAGATCCAGAGGAAGGAGATCAGCAGCCAGCAGCAATACCTAGAAACGAGGGACACCATGCTCCAGGTAAAGAACCATCCTGCTGCGAGGACTTTTTACACTATCTTTACGTGAGGTTGTGAATTCCAAAAGTGGTCGAGTCTGGTTGTGTGTGTGAAGCTACGCTGGCTTCTTAAAAACTATGGCTATCATTAGCAGACAGACGCTGGCCACATATTGTGTTAAAAAATGTTTACACTTGCATTCTCAGTTATAGTTACATATGTATGAATGTTTTCTACTCGCAAACTGTGACTTTAAAACTGTGACCGACGTGTGACATTGGCAGATAAGCTTGTATTTTAAGTGCAAAAATACAACACAAGATCTGGCGTATTCACACAACCAAAAACTGCTCTCATCAGGTGTTAACAGTTTCTTATGTAATGCATGTACCACAATTATGTCCATATAACATTTATATTTCTGCCCCTCAAACTTAGAAACACTTTGGTTCGGATGCTCTTTTTTTAGATAAGATATTTGTTGCTAATTTTAGTTTGCACATTTTCAGATTTTTTTTGCCCGTTATTCTGCAATGCAAGACTCACTGCCGCTGCGGCATGTCTTCTTCTTTGACTCAATCAGTGTTCTTTCAGTCGTCCGCCACGAGGCCGACTCTGTGTGGACTTTCGCGTGACGTGTTTATTAATAGCCATCGCATTATAATCTCTGATTTTGAAGGTGATGGAGGAGAAGGACAGGGAAATAGGTCTTCTTAATGAAAAGATCACTAAGCTCCAACAAACGGAAACAGCCTCTGATAACAAGGTAACGCTATATGCGTATACAAAATAGACTTTGAGTCTATTTCGAATACGCATAGCTCCGTGTTAATGCATCGGTGTGTGTGTGTGTGTGTTTCCTGCATTCGTATACGCTTTTTATTTTTGTTTGCTCCATTTTTTTGTTGGGTTGTTTTTGCTTGTTTTTAGGTAAGTACAGCACCATCGTCTGTTGTGAGGTGATCATTTGCTCATGCGAGGTGGCTTACTAAACCTCTGAGTCTCTAAAGAGTTCTTACAATCTGATCAATTTTAAATGAAATGAAAACTACATTATCTTGGGCCCAAAGAATCTCCCTAAGCACCAACAGAGACTCAGAGGTTTATCCGAATAGCGGGATAGCTATGGACTCCTCAAATCTGGCATTTTTATGGTTTAATAACGTCTGCTTATTCATCTTTAGGAAATTGATGTGAGGGATGAGCTGATTAAAGACCTGGAGTCCCAGGTGGAGTGCCTGCAGAGCGAACAAGAACGCTTGAAGAAGAATAATGAGGAGGAGCTCGACCAACTGAATGCAGTCATAGACAGACTTCAGCAGGAGCTGGCCAATATTGAGCAGAAGCAGGTCGCAGAGGAAGAGGACGACACCAAGGCTGAGCCAGAGAGCGCCGTATGGGAGCCGAGTAAAGAGGAATATGATGAAGTGAAGCAGAGAAGTGACCTGGCCACCAAAGAGGTCATTACACTCAAAACAGAGCACAGTAAGCTGCTGGGGACATACCTGCGTTTGAAAGAGAGCGCAGAAGCTTTAGCTGAAACTGAAAAACCGGACAACTCAGAGGGTGAACTGGAAGATGCTCTCAGAGAGAAAACTGCAGGTCTTGTTGTCATGCAGGCCCAAGTTCAAGCTTTAGAGCAGAGTGCAACATCCAGAGTGGAAGAGTTGGACCTCCGCATCCAGGAGCTCGAGGATATAGTCGGTGAAAAGGACAGCGAGTTGAGCCACTGTCGCCTCCTTGTGGAGCAAACGCGAAGCCATGCAGACGGTCTCCAACAGAGGGTCTCGACTCTGGAGGAAAACCTGAGGGAGAAACTGGCTGAAGTGCTCGTCAGCCAGGCCACACTGGAGGCCTTCCAGCAACAGCAGTCACAAGGATCCAAAGAAAACCAGGACCAGCAGAGACAGGCTGAGACACACGTGAAGCCAAATGTGCAGCAACACGTCTATGACTTTGGTGACTTTGGTCTCCCCCAAATGGATTTCAGTGGAATTGGTCAAGCGAGACAAGTTCCCGCAGGGAAGGTGGTCCATCTGACCCAGAGGCTCCGGGAGCTGGAGGTGGGACTCAGCGGGATGCAGAAAGACCAGGAGCTCCAGAAGCAGCTGCTCTCCAGCTCCGAGGAGGAGGTGCTGGAGTACGAGAAGAGGCTGGCCGTGCTCATGGATCTGCTCAGTCAGATGAAGGCCAGCACGCCTCAGAGGAAGTCACCGGCTGTGGGGGTAAGAGTTTAAACAATAAGTCATAAAAGAGTAGTTAAGCATTTTGAGCTTGGCATTTTTACACTTAAGTTAAAAGATTTTATCCATCCAAAAATGACAAATATAAGCTTGTATTTACCCTTGTACACTTAAAAAAATGAGTGCAATATTTGTCTTTTTTTTGGCTATGTGTACATTGTGTGATGGAATCTATATTGGAGCATGTTTTTAAATTATTTTATTATTAAAGAGGACCCATTATGCTTATTTTCAGGTGCATACTTGTATTTTGGGTTTTTACAAGAACATGTTTACATGCTTTAATGTTCAAAAAACACTTTATTTTTCAAATACCGGCTGAGCTGAGGCATCTCTTTTCACCCTCTGTCTGAAACGCTCTGTTTGAGCGCTGTGTGATGTTGTCGCTTGCCTGATACAGCTCTGATAAGTTTGAAATCTTGTGACCTTTTATCAGGCGTCCTCTGCTAATGTGCAGCCGGCTGCCGTGTCGGAGCTTCTTCAGGAGCTGCAGGAGGTCAGAGACGAGGCCTCGGCCACCAAAGAGCAGCTGGGCAGCTGCAAGGAGAGCTGCAGCAGACTACAGGAGGAGCTCCAGGTATGTGACTGCCTTCTAGTGTTCATACTTCTACGATAAGGATTTCTAATGTTTGGTGAGACTGACGAACATGTGCTTTTTCTTTCTAGGACAAAAAGGTTACAATAGAGAGACTACAGGAGCAACTTCAAAAGGTAGGAACAACAATTTAAAACTACATTTTACATTTCTTTTTTATAAAGTCTTTTCTTGTCTAATATTCAAACTTTGTCACTTTAGGTATCATCTGGAGGCCGTGAGGAGACGAAGGTGTCTGAGCTTCAACAGGAGTTAAAGGAGGCTCAAAATGAGGCGGCTTCCACCAAAGAGGAGCTGAACAGCTGCAAGGAGAGCTTAGAGAAGATGCAGGAGCTGCTGCAGGTACATTTAAAATCTTTACAATCATATTCTCAGTACTGTTTCTTTAAGTTTTTTTTGTAATTAAAAGTATTAAAAGTAGTTTTTTTACACTTCATTTGAAACTGATGTTTTCGTTGTGGAGAGATTTGAGCACATGTATCTGATATTTAAAGGAATAATTTGACATTTTGGGAAATATGCGTATTTGATAGTTAGATGAGAAGATCAACACTACTCTCTTATATGAGAGTGGTATCGATCTTATCATCTAATTCTCCAACACAAAGCGATTTATTGCGTTTCCCAAAATGTTGAGCCGTTCTTTTAAGTGTGTCATCTCTTGTTTCATCTATACTGAAGTCAAATATTAGTTCACTAATTATATGTACAGTATATGTGTGTTATTTATACACATTTTAATTACATACAACTGTGTTTTTAAAGGAGCGGGAAATGGCCATCGCTCACCTTAAAGGAGAACTTTTTGAAGTAAGTCAGAAATGTTTTTAACTTCATTTTTCTGCATTGAAATATGATTTATTTCTATTTCTCTAAAACTGAGTTTGTTTTTTTATGAAAAAACTATATTCCTCATTGATACTTGGCTGTATGTGTAGTGTTTAACAATCTGCTCAATCGTCCTCAAGGTACAAGCTGATGAAGACAGAGCCAACATGACGGAGCTTCTCCAGGAGGTCAGAAACGATGCGGCTTCCACCAAAGAAGAGCTCGACAGCTACCGGCAACACAATGAGAAACTTCAGGAGGACCTCCAAGTCCGTGAAGTTTCCATTTCTAAACTCAAAGAGGAGCTGCAGGGGGTGAGAAAGAATGTGGATACCACCAAAGAAGAGCTCAGCGGCTACAAGCAGCACAATGAGAAACTACAGAACGAACTCCACGTCCGCGAGCTCTCCATCTCTAAGCTCAAAGAGGAGCTCCAGGAGGTACGAACAGCCTTGATGAAGACGGTGGATTCAAGTCCTTCATCTCCTTCTCCCTCTCCGTCTCCTCAACCGGTCTCCTCTGCTTCTTCCTCCTCCACCACCCAGCCTAAAAGGAAAGGAGGCAAACAGCCGGCTGGTAAAGGAAGCAGTGCCAAAGATAAACCATCTCTCTCCAGGAAGAACTCTGCCGCTTCCAGCCAGTCCGCCAACAAATCTCACAGCACTCGGCTAAACAGCAGCTCCGAGCAGCAACAGGTGGCGGTGGCACACTCGTTCACGCAGACCGAACCTCTTCAAATGTCCGACCTCGGCCTGGAAAACGAGTCTGCGACCAAAGAAGAGATGGAGGAGGTGATCGGAGAGTTCCAGGAGAAGATCGTGCAGATGCAGGAGCTCCACGCGGCGGAGATCCTGGACATGGAGGCTCGGCATATTTCAGAGAGCGAGAGCCTTCGTAGGGACACACAGGCTCTGGAGGACGAGTGTAAGGCCCTCAAGACGGTCATCGACAAGCTGCGCTCCACAGAGGTGAGGGCAGGAAACAATAGCTGGGTCCCAAATCCATACTATACCAACCCTATACATACAGTACATACTACATACTAATCCTCATAATATACTGTTTTATACAAAAATAATAACAGGATATGATGCATCAAACCGCAACTTTAGAAAAATCTTGCCAATTAAACTTCACAAAGACTTCAACATTTATTTCCTAAGATTTAACACTTATTTTTGGGGATTTTCCAAGATTATTTGGGGTCTGTTTAACTACCACCTACTCAAAAATCAACCATATTTAGTACGCATACTGTCTTGCTTTTACTGTACTTTATATTGTCACTACGACTTACTGAAAACCTGCTTAGAATCAGTATGTGGTATGGACTTGAGACTTGGAAAATGTTTGTTCTGTAGAAGGAAGATGTTTTATAGTATATATCTGACTGTAGTTACATATATGTATCTCTGTGCTTAATACTGTAAGTCAGCATGGTGATGAGAGAAGTTGCAAAACATTACTTACAAACTTATTATTATGGATTTTGAAGGCATTTTATTCATGCTGTGGTTCACATCTTGTCTGAAAACTACCACATTTGCAAAAGCAAGATGTCTAAAATTAGCGCCGTTCACTTTTAAAGATTCTCCTGCTTCCTCGTACAAACATGATGGATGATAAATGTTTTTAGTTGCTGCGTGAATCAGAAATTAGGGCTTCAACTCATGATTATTTTCATTGTTGATTGATCATTTATACTATGAAATGTCAGAAAATTGAGGAAAAATGCTCAGCACAGGTTACCAATGACAAATTTTCAAATTGCTAATTTTATCCAACCAACAACCCAAAACCCAACGTATTTAATGTACAATGATATAAAATTGAAAAAAGTAGCAAATCTTCACATTTGAGAAGCTGAAAACAAGAAATATTTGATAAATGACTTAAAGGCACAATGAGTAGGATTTTCCTAAAAAATGAATGTATAGATTGATGCAAAAATAATCCCTCTGTCATCACTAATGCCCCACTAGAATTGTATGCTGGTGTCTGTATCTCCGGAGAACCTGCAGCCCTCTGCCTGTGTACTCTTATTTTGCTGCGTTCGGGACATTTCTGAGCGTCAACCTCTATAAAAACGTAGCGACCTGGTGCCAGATCGTAAGCACGTATCCAAGAGGAAGCTACAAAAATGGCGGACACAGCACCGAAAAACCCCACAAATATAGCAAAGTGAAATGCAAAGTGGACAAAGTTTATTCCAAAACTAGAGTGAATCTGGCTGGCGAGCACCCTAACCCTCGTTGAACCAGGGAGGACGAGCCAACTTTGAATGTTGTGTTTCCAAACTGTAAACAACAAATCCTTCTCATTAAGCAATTATCAAAATTGTTGCCAATTAATGTTCTGTTGAACGTCTAATTGTAACTAATGTAGAGTAGTTCAATGTTTTGAAGGTGTTACATACTAAGGACACGTGTAGTTGTGTTGTATTATCATTTTGATTTTTATACAGTAAAAGGATCTGAATCATATTTAATCTTTTCTAGGCCCCTTCATCAAGACCAGACCGTCCAACATCACTGTTCAAAGATGGCTACACGAGTGGTAAGAAACACCACATTGATACAGCACAATCACACCTAAAGGGGCTACTCCTCTGTTTACATTACTGCTTCAAATGTTTAAGTCTCTCCTCAAATTTCCACTGACTAGAACTAAAGAAAAATGACAATGATTAAATGTTTTCTCCAGCGTTCTTCATGTGTTTCCAGGTTTTGCTTGAATAAACAATTTACAGAAATAACTTATAAAGTGCTATAAACAACATAATCCTGAGAGGGTCGTCTGCTCAGCTATTCTTATTTCTGCCTCACTGCGTTTCTTTCCAACGCTTAAAATAGTTTGTTGTGGCTGCTAGTAGTCATTTCACACATTTCCATTAGCATTGGTGATAGGAAATCCATTTTCAGTATTTAGTTTCAAGAAAATGTTTCTCCTCTTGCAGACAGCAGCTCAGACTACAGCCAGCGGGTTGGGTTTGACTTCCCGAGTTTGCAGCAGGAGTTCAGATCGACTCCAGAGGGCGCCAGGAGAGAGGCTGATGATCCGCTGCCTGACCGGATCAAGGTACCACCTTCATTTCAACAATATAAGATTATACTGATATTTATATTGTGATTTTAATTATTATAATCATGAAAATGTTGCTGTACACACACTCTGTTTGTTTCCTTACTGTATATGTAAGCATTATATATCCAGTACATCTCTGAAGGGCTCTTTCTTTTAATTTTTTTTGCTGAACTAGAAAAGAAATGATGGTTAACCCGACAACATGTCTGTGTGGTGTTTGTGTATTTAGACGTTGCTCCGTGAGGTGCACCAGGAGGGCATGCAGGTGCTCTCCCTGTCAGAGCTTCCTCTCACTGAAGGCGAGCCGGGCAGCCAGTTCAACGTCCCGGGCTGGGCGAAGGAAAGAGACGCCTTACTGGCGACTGTGGAGTCTCTCAAAGGCCTCATCACCCAGATGCAGACACACAGAGAAACACAGGTAGAGGATACTCGGCTCAGCCTGTCACAAACATCACAGTTCAAAGCAGCAAGATTTAAATGTCAAGCTGTCATGTTCGTCTACTTCTGTATGTGTGCTTGTGTCTTTATTTGTGTGTCTCTGACTTGCTGCAGACGTCAGGCGGCAGGGACTGGCGCGGGGAGCTGCTGGATGCAGTGCGGCAGGTGTTTATGAGGGAGCGCAGCGTGCTGAAGAGCGCCCTCTACAGCCAGCTGGACCTGCTGGACACCAGCGATGCCATCATCCACCTCAATCAGCTGGAGCACAGACTGGCTGAACAGGTCCGAAATGACAATTCAATCTGTAGTCTGGCACTGAACACACTCTATATTAAAATTACTCCATAGTGTTCACTGTTGTACACATAAGTTGAGAGTAAAGACCATTTTAACTGCACTTTAGCTGGAGGGAAAAGACGTTTGACTGTAAGAATTTATACAGGGAGTAGTCTGAAAATATGCTTTCATTTATTCATTATTGTTAAAATCCAGGACTGGCACAGATGGTATTGGACAGAAACAACCTTCTCTTGTCTGTCCTCTCCTTTGATTGTCATTTGTTCTGGTCGGTAACCAAGTGTTGTATTTGTGATCCTGATCCAGGACGCCCAGCACAGAGAGGCGATGGGGTCGCTCCACACTGCTGACAGGTCCAGTCTCATCTCTGAGATCCATCAGCTCCGTGGTCAACTAGAGCAACTTCATCAAGGTGAACCAGTTTAAAGTCACGCTGCTTGTGATGTTCTTTTTTGCCTACTAGTTTAATGTGTATTTTTACCTGCTTTGAGAGGGAAGATGTCCTGATACTGATGTTTTCTGATTGTTGTCCTTCAGGTGCCCAGCCTGCTGTGTCACTGGGTGGTGAACGTAGCGTGAAGGAGCAGAGGGAGGCCGGAGGAGCCGATGGAGCAGCGGAGGCCGACAGGCTGCTTGTGGAGGAGCTGAAGGGGGAACTGTCCCAGACTAAACTGGAGCTGGAGACGACGCTCAAGGCTCAGCACAAACACCTCAAAGAGCTGGACACACTCAGGTCAGACACGACGAACATGTATCCAACACACCTGGATTTTTCTTGTGTTTACAGTAGAGCTATTGTTTTTGCATCAGTGAATGTCTGCCTCCAATCATAATTGTTTAATTTGAAGGAACCAAACTTCAGTAAACCAAAAAACATTCTATATGACTAAAACATCCATTACCGTTAAACTCATTAATATTATTTCTGTCAACAGAGCGGAGGTATCGCAGAAGGCTGTTGAGGTGGACGCACTGAACGACCAGCTGGTAGAGGAGAGGAAGAGAAGCAGAGATCTTCAGTGGGCCGTGGAGAAGGAGAGGTGTCGAACTGGGAGAGACGAGGAGAGTAAACGAGAGGAACTGGAGGTAAGAGCCTTTAGACAGGCGCCTTTTTTATTGAGTTTTTTTAACCTGAATTTAAAAGCCTAACCAGGGATGGGGGCCACAAAGTAGCTTCAGTCATTCTAAAAACAAGCGTATTTCCATTTCCCTCTAAGGACCTTCACCTCACTCTGGAGGAGCAGAAGAGCCGCGTGGCCCAGCTGACCCTGACCCTGGAACAGGAGCGTCAGGCCTCCTCTCAGCTCTCCCAGGAGGCCGAACAGGAGCGCCTCAGCCTCCACAGACGCCTCCAGGAGCTCCAGGTCCAGCTGGAGACGGAGCGAGCCAAGGCCCTGGAGATGAGCACGGCGCTGGGGAGGGAGAGGGAGCTGCGGACGGCCGTCTCCTCGGAGGGCGGTCCCTCAAGCGAGCAGCGGGTTGAGCAGGATGGAAGGGGGCTCGACGAGGAAGGGAGTCTGCTGGAAAGACTGCAGAGGGAGCTGGATGACAAACATGCACAGGTGGGATGTTTTCTGCTGAATCTGCTTCAAATTACCACAAGATGGTGGACAAAAAGTATAAATGTTGACTAATTACATCAATATCAAAATGTCTATCATCATTAAAACAATTCTTCCCTGTGTTTCTTCTCCAGGTGGTGCATCTCCTCAGTCAGGTGGAGGCCCAGAAGCTGGAGGTGGTACGGAAAGAGGAGGTGCTGACTCTGGGGAGTCAGAGGTCGAGACGGGACCAGGAGGCGCTGCTGGAGGCTCGGGCCCAGCAGGAGAGGCTGGAAGCACGGATGTCCGAGTCCCAGGAGCAGCTGGAGAGAGAGATGGAGAGGAGGAAGAGTCTAGAAGAAGAGAAGGAGAGACTGGAGGAGAGGTTGAACCAGTTAGAAGAGCAGAGAGGAGGGAGGGAGGGGAGCGGACCTCTGCAGGCTGACGGCCACAGCGTGAGTACCAACTTGTCACACACTCTTAATTAATAAGTATTTTTTTAATCATGCTTTTATTCAGACAGTCTTATTAAAGCTATGTTTCTAAACAGCAGGCTGTCCGGCACGGCGAGTCCACCGACCGCACCAAAGACTGGGTGTTCCAGCAGAAGAGTGGAAATGTTCAGTCAGCCTCTCCAACAGGTCCCGCCAGCGGACCACACCACGGTCCTTGGCGCACAGCCGACAAGATCTTGGGCAAACTCCACCTCATTTCCTCCAAGATCCGCGGCATGGCGAACAAGAATACCGACAGGTATTTAAAGCAGCTATAATCAATGTTTTTATATTAACAATAGATCGCATAACAAGTTCGTCTCATCAGCTGTATACGGTGATAATATTTACTGCTTGTTCTGCTGCCACCAAGTGGCCAACAATGTTATTGCGGGTTTAACATTAATACAAATGTTATCAGTCTTTATATCTTTATAGAAGTAACTCTTATTAAGCTATAACAGAATCCATTATAATGTATTATGTTATGCAGGACTTGTCTAATATAGCTTTATGGAAATTAACTCATTGTCATTTGTACATGTTGTGTGCAGGCTGACTGCAGAGGTCGACAGTGAAGAGTTATCCTGGATGCAGTCCAATGTTGATGAGGTCATCACCATGCTACAGCAATCCCCAGGTCTACCCTCCGTCCCCGAGGTCAGAAACCTTTATTTATATATTGTTAAATTAGTATATTACTGATCTGATATGAATAATTGTGTAGTTTTAGTGGCTGATATACAGAAGCGAAATATGGACGACCACATTCTTGCCAAAACATAATCGAGGAACTGTTCACTTCACCCGCTTGTGGACAAATTTTGGTCAAAAGAAGTACTCTCACTTCGCTGATGAGCTCACGTCAACTGTTTGTTTGTTTGTTTATTTTTCCGAAAACCACACATGGTTGTGACTGCTTGTGTGTTTTCCCAGCAGAGCGTTTCCCTGCTGGCAGGAGGCTCCTCCAGCTCCTCCAACTCCCTAACGGAACGGCTGCTGAGGCAGAACGCCGAGCTGACAGGTTTCGTCAGCCGTCTGACCGAAGAGAAGAACGATCTGAGGAACCACACGCTCCGCTTGGAGGAAGAGCTCCGACGCCACCGGCAGGCTGGACTGGGATCAGGCGACAGCGTGAGTACATGACAGGAAATACTACTGATGGAGATATAATTCTAAATATTACAACACTTTGCGGAAACTGAAATCAATCTTCATGCGTACCAGATATGTGGCAGCCAAAACTACAAGATAATATGAGCTACTAGAAGTGCCTCCTTTTCACTCTGACTAAATGCCATTGTTTCATTTCGTCCTGCAGCTCAGCAGCAGGAAAGGAGTGTCGAAGACGGACTCAGCAGGTATGATACTTTCCCAGGAGCGGGAGGCTTGGACGAGAGAGAAGGTCCGCCTGGAGAAAGCTTTACTTCTGGCTCAGGCCCAGGTGGCCCGACTCCGGGGGGAGATCAGGACCGACACCCTGCGAGAGATAACTGGACCTGAGGCTGACAATGCTGCACTGAAGGTCAGCTAATAAGTCACTGTAATTAAGGAGTTAGTAATTCCAAGCAAGAACGCTCTGTGTAATCGTCTCATTTTGCTCCTTTCCTTTGCCTCCAGAGAATGTACGGGAAGTACTTGAGGTCAGAAAGCTTCCGCAAAGCTCTGATCTACCAGAAGAAGTATCTGCTGTTACTGCTGGGCGGCTTCCAGGAGTGTGAGGAAGCCACCCTGTCGCTCCTCTCCAGGATGGGCGGCCGGCCGTCGCTGCCCAGCCTGGAGTCCCTCAGCCAGCGCCGCCGGGGGCTGATGCGCTTCCGCTCTGCCGTCCGAGTCTCTATCGCCCTCTCCAGGTAGGCAGACGGAGCTCTCTGTGTTGGAGGGTTTGTTTTGGCCACTGCTATCCAAAACTTCCTCATGTTAACAACAGATGTGTATGCAGTCATGGAGATTACAACCTTGATTTTATAAAAGTATTTTTTTCCTGCTCAGAATGCGTTTCCTAGTGAAGCGATGGCACAAGGCGACGGGGATGAACTCCATAACCTCCTGCAGCGTCAACAAGAACGGAGCAGGACAGATGTTAGGTAACCAACACACATACATTTTTTTGGCTTCTCCATGTTAGAGAATATCATTTAGAATTGATACTCAATAAATTATTATTCCTCTGTGTCAGGTACAGACGTGAGAGACTCACCATATCTTCACCCGGGCAGCGTAGAGATGTACAGAGACAGAGGAAGTGGAGGAGGAGTCTCCAGCAGCAGGGGGCGAAGTGGACGTGAATCCCCCAGATCGGCCGTCTCCTCCACACAGCACAGGTGCATCAATGGGGCTGCACCTAACAATTACTGTTATTATCAATTAATTAACAATAAGTCTATCTAGATTAGTCTATAACAGGCCAAAAATAATGCTAAATAATGAAAAATAATTACGAGGAGCAACATTTTGCATTCCTTTAACTTGTCATATAAATGAAAGAAATATTAAGGTAATATTAATCTTTTTTTACAAATTTCTTTAAATTGAAGGCTAGCCCAAAGCAGAATTTAGATGTGTTTATAGTGACATATTGTGTCAGTTGTGTTACTGAAAGGTTGATGTGTGTTGTGTCTGTGGTTGTGTAGGTTTCACCTGGCTGGAGACCACGGAGCTCTCACCTGTTCCCACCTGCAGAACTACGACCCCGACCGAGCGCTCACCGACTACATCTCCAGACTGGAGGCGCTGCAGAGGAGGCTGGGGAGTGTGACATCAGGTAGACCTTTATGCAGTTAGTAAACGGCATATGTAACCGTTTTATGCTAGAAGGAACACCACTGCCGATTAAAGATTAAAGAGAAAGCAGAATTTTTTTTTCCAGCTGTGAGCAGCTAAAGCGGAGAATAGTTTACGCTAACAGCACTCTCAACTATCACGCTTTTGTAGGAATACAGACTTTTTTTTACACTTTTCCAGTGTGAACACTGTTAGAGCACACCAAAAAACTAAATGTTGACTGATTTAGTATTTCGATGTCATGCCATGGAACGAAATAAAACTGTACTGTATAGAGTTTAAAAGTAAACATCACAAAACGCTTCCATATTATCTGCTATTTTTAAGAAAGTGTCACAGTTAGGGCTGCACAATTAATCAAATATCAATCGCGATCACAAATTTGTCTCTCCACAATTAAATGAACACGATCGACTGCGACACTGACAATTAAAATGCGTGCTAAGCACATAGAAAACTCTGCTGCATATCAAATCAAGCGCTTCCTAAAGTAACAGCCAGCCACCAGCCGACGATCGAGATGTTTTGGCTTCACTTTTGCCGATGCGTGCGAACCCTACAGCTGCATCCTGTGAGAAACTTCCCTTAATGATGCGGCTGTAGTCCAGAGTAGAAGATAATATATGATATCATATATATGATAAATAATCGTGATCTCAATATTGATCAAAATAATCGTGATTTGCTAAAAATCGTGCAGCCCTAGTTACAACACTGTGGGTCAGAGAAGTTTTACAAAAGAAGCTGTGAACACCAAAAGCAAAGGGTTATTTATATGTACCCTCATGATAAACACAAACACTATTTCACACAGACACAAACAAACACATTGACATTGTAATAATATGTGTAGATTATCCCTAAAATACTGTGCGGGGGACTGAGGTTGTGATTTGGAAATGGTTTGTATCCCAGTATTTTCAGTTGTTGTGTTTTTTAACTCGATAAAGTAATTCTCAAATTGACTTAACTGTCTTTTATTTTCTCCTCAGGTGCTTCATCATATGCTCAATTGCACTTTGGCTTGAGAAGATAGACGCCGTCAAGTTACTTTGGCTTGAAGAAACTCAGTTGCCTTTTCTCGTGCTGAGCGCTCTGCTGTTTTCTATCATTCTGGTGTGGACTGTATCTCTCCATGTGGACCAAAACACATTTTTTAATATTAGTGTACGACATGTTGTATTCAGGCTTTTTGTCGCCAGCACTTGAAAAACAGCTACGTTTGTAAATGAATCTGCCTCTTTGTTGTGGATGATCTACAATCATGTATATTTGTCTGATGCTAATTTAAGACCTCGTGATTAATTTATATGTTTGTGTTGTATGGGTGGAGCGTTATGTAGAGAATGTTTGGGTTTACCGTTGAGGAGGCTGCTAACTGGATGATATTCTACACTACACTGTGTTTTGTTTAGGCCAGACAGACTACAGAGGACATTTGTAGAGAACGTATTTTTGTAAAGCGTAGGAGCTTTGAATTTTCTGGGTATTTTGTCAAAAACTGAAATAAAGAGGACTACATTATTTGAAAGAGTTGTGTATTTTCCATTTCTTGTTTATCTCACTGAGGGTTGCTGTACCATAATGTAGTTATTCAATCATTTTGGCATCAAGTGTTGACAGTGTAGGGGAGTTAATTATATATTTATTTTTTTATGTTTTCGGGTTGTCTGTCCATATATCCCATTCTTGTGAACGTGATATCTCAGGAACACCTGGAGGGAAATTTGGCCCTAACGTCCACTTGGTTTTAAAAAATAAACTGATTAGATTTTGGTGGTCAAAGGTTGTTGTTTTTTTACCATAACTCAAGAATTCATTTGCTAATTATGACAATTTCACACGAATGTCTAACAGGATAAAATGATGACGTGATGATATTTTGGACCGACATGGATGTAAACTGCAACTTGACTTGTTGGCGGACGCGTATAACCAGGAGGCGGTAACTTTAGTTGAAAGTTTCTTTATTGAAAGAAGGAATTAAACATTAACAACCGTTTTTTTTTCTGGAACAAAATAACCAAAAATAACAATAAGGACAAAACAAACCTAAATATGTCATGATAAATATGTTGGAAAAAAAATGAGAAGACATTTCACAGAGTTTGATTCAAGTCCTATGAACAACAGCACAGCTTGCAGTGAGATATTGTAACTTTCTATTCCCACTAAAGATAATCGGTGCTCGTTAACTCAACGAAGTCCAGGTGGAAAATTCCTAATTAGTTCAGGTCACCTTTTAAAAAACACTTTATTCAAAGTTCAGGTGACAGCAATAAAGTTTATATCCTCAAATGGGGGGCTATGTAGATTGGAGCATTTGCCATTTTTGAAGAAAAATGATCTGTGACAGTGGCATCATCCTACAACATCATTCATAATTCAGACTCTGTACACCAGAGGCTTACAACTATCACAGCTATTATGCCGTTAGGAGCACCGGAGGACACAGAGGCACATGATGTTTTTCAGGTTACCTGTTTCATGCTTTAAAAACACTGAAAACATAACATGTTTAATGCGATAAAGGTTGCAATATCACTCAAAAATGTTGCTCTCTTGTAAGATGCAGGACGCTTTTTTGGGCCATTGGTGTAAATGTAGAAAAGGCCTGTCTCATGAAGCAGGAATGATGAAGTTTACTGGATAACTGCTGAGAAAACCCTCCACCCATCCAAATCTGTAATATGGACGAAAGTAAGACCCTCGGCTTGGTTATCTACTGAATAAAACTTGCTAGGGTCCCGAGGCTTCATTCACTCAACAGATGTTTCCCCTCCATCAAGGCACTGTGTATTCACATTGTGAATATGAGCATAATGTGTTCAAACAGTCATACAGTCACTCTGGAAACACAAGTTTCAAAACTGCATGTATCACTGTTGACATTCGGGGAAAAAAAGGCTGAAAGAAGCACAAAAACTAAACCACTGTTGGACATTTAGGCAGAGCAACATGCGTTTATCTAAATGCTCCCAAATTCAAGTCCCAGGAAGTCAGAGCTTCACTTCAAACACTCTGGATGTTTGACTGTTTCCTCGTGTCTTTGCTCCTCGCCGCTCACTGTTTCCTCCTCTTGTATCTGATGATGGGGTTGTGAGGGGTGTGAATCATTGTGGTGTAGTTGATTGTGGGGAAATATCCGTCCACCAGGTCAAACTCGTACATGCGCAGCATAGTGGACCAGATGGTTTTGATCTGGACGTAGGCGAAGTTCTCCCCGATGCAGCGATGGCGGCCTGAAGAGCAGACGACAGAGGTACAGTTTGGATTTTTACTTTTTTTTTTTTCTCGAGTGATAAGCATTTTTTTGTACATAATTTTATTTCTAGTGTGCTCAGTTTTAAATACACAGCTAATTATGAAAACATTCTGTAGACAGCAAACTGAAATACAAGTTGTGTGAAAGCACGTGAATTTTAACAGACGTTTTGTTGATTTAGATACAGAATCAACCGCATTTATCATGTTAATTATTGATGAATAAAATAAAAACCTCTTTCATGAAATTACAGATTTTTTTCTTACCGGCTCCAAACGGCACGTAGGCGAACTTCTCCCCTGCAGCGGGGTTGTCGTTGAGGTAGCGGTCGGGGCTGAACTCCATCCTCTCCACCCAGGTGTCCTGCAGACGCTGGTTGACAGTCGGGGAGACACAGACCTGGTGGCCCACAGGGATGGTGTATCCTGCTGCACTCTGAGAATGAAGGAGAAAAACAAACCGTTTCTACGCTATGCTGAGAAATGGAGAATTACATTTTTTTCTGATGTTAAATACTAAAAAGTAAGACCAAAAAAACAGACATAGACATTCCTACCTGAGGAGAGCGGGCCATCCTCATCATGGTCATGATGGGCGGGCGGAGACGCAGGGTCTCTTTCAAACAGCGCTCCAACAAGCTGAGGTCTTTCAGCTGAGGACGACACCAGGACAATATTAGGATTAACAAACCGTTTACGAGTTTTCTCTAAAGAAGAGGAACACCGACAGTAGAAAATATCTGAAGCATATCTGTAATCCTCAGTAGTAGTTAAAAGGCAGCAGACAGTCTGTTCTGATGCAACATTTGTGCCTTCTGGTCACAAATGTGATTATCTGTATTCATGATTGCAGTGTTAATATCAGTGTTATAACTAGCTTTGTTTGAGGGCATGCCAAACTAGCTACCAGGCAGGTATTATGCAAATGTGTCACTTGGTGACATCACCACGTTACATAAGAAAAGGCGGGACTTCAAGTGAGGCGCTTCAGGAGCAGTGTTTCTGTGGGGGAGAGTAACTCCCTTTGGCGTGGACTTTGGGCTTTGTAACTTTACAGATCTTTTACATGCACAAAAAAACTATATAACACACTAAAGGAAAGGGAAAAAGAATAATAGCTCCTCTTTAAGCTACTGTTTTAATTACATTTTAGAATTTGTTTGTATGTTGTGATACTTGTGGTCAATATAATCACACTGTAAAATGAGCCTTACCTGATCAAAGTCGAGTGGCGGCAGCTCTTCTCCACACACAGCCCTCTGCTCGGCGTAGCAGCGCTCCTGCAGAGCTTTGTCTCTGGCCAGGAAGAAACCCAGCCAGGCGCTGGTGGTGGAGGACGTGTGCTGACCCGCCAGGAGGAGACCAATCAGCATCCCGGCGATCTCGTCATTGTTCAGGGGTTGTCCGTCTCTGACGGGGAAGCAGAGTCATTTTTAGAACTGATGAGGGTTTAAAGGGCTGTAATCATATTTTAAATGTTTTCGCGGAGAGCTTTCTTCAGACACCTATTCAGACTTTTTTGTGATTTTCTCTGATGGTAATTTTAGCGCCAGACACTTAACACTGGGATATCACTTCTCCAGTTCTGACAGTATAAACTGTGTCCTTACATGTCTAATTGCATTGTCACAATATATTGTGGTTTACCAGGTAAGAGAAAAAAAATCTCAGAGTGATCCTCAGCTCAATTACCTCTTGCTTATAGATTTAAATAAAATATTACATTAAGTACAATTGCTGTCATGATGTGAGGTATATTGAGTTTTACTGTTTTGTGATGAGAACCCAGTGATTTAGATGGTTTAAAACGTCTTTGGAGACATACAATAACATGTCTGGATGTATTTAATGTGATCCAGCAGCATGAGCTTACATTTGACCTTTGACACTGAAGCTCTCTTACTTGTAGGTGGCGTCGACGAGGGTCTGCAGCATGTCGTCCACTTTCTCTCCAGACTGTCTGCGCTTCTGAATCACCTTGAAGAAGATGTTCTTGATCTCTCTGTGAGCTCTGTCCCTTTTCCTAACAAAAATAAAGTTATACAGTTTATACATTGTCACCTGAGGTTAAGACACACTGCACAGTATGTTTTTCTTCTTTGAATTACTGTTTCGGGACTTCTCTTGTATTGTGTTATATCGGTCAACGCTTAAGTTTCTTTTCAGGATTGTCTTCCTTTCCACAGATGTGTGTGACCTGATCTCCTGCAGCGTTCCTACCTGAAGCTGGGCAGGGGCAGCCAGCCGGGCAGGAGCCAGGCAGCGTGGCTGAATCCTCCGTCCAGGTCGGCGTAGAGCTGAGCCACTCCCTCGTTCATCATGCTGCGGATCTCCTTCCCATGAAGGCAGCTGCTGGCCGTCATGATGATCAGCTCAGACAAGGCCTCAAACAGGTCTGAAACAGGCAGAAAGTTCATTCAGCAAAAAACAAAAACAGAAACAATGGATAATGCATTTAGGTTTAGGTTAAGTGAAGAGCTTTACATACTCCACAAAACGTTGCGTTAAAGTGACCAAAACAAGCTGGATGAAGTCTGATTAAAAGTGAATTACATCACTTGTTAATTTTCTAATATTAATGTTTTAATCAAGTAATTTGTAGAGGATCTTACTTTTCTCCCCGCTGTCTCCCCATCTCTGAAAATACTCGATGGTCTCTGCCTCGATGATTTTCATATGTTCCTTAAAATGAGCGATGCTCAGTCCCGTCTTCAACATCTTCTTTTGTTCCAGAAAGATCTGCAACATATTAGAGGAAGCTGGTATTATAGCCGATTTAATACAGAATGCAATACGGTGATTAATGTTTTAGTATTTATTAATTTGGTTTCACTGATTTGACTCTTTCTTCGTAACAAATGTGATTTCACTCACAGGGTTCGGCACATCATAGGCTACTCCCTTGCCAAACACTGGAGTGGTCAGTCTGGAGTAGACGTCCTCGGCATTCAGGTCCTCGTTCTTGCTGTTGAACATCAGCGTGGCGGCTTCGCTGCCCAACAGATAGGTGAATGTACTCCCCACCATGGTGAAACTGAACACGGGGCCGTACTGTGGGTGGACAGCAGAGATGCAGGGGGTTAAAACAGTGAGGGACTGAGAGACTGGAAGACACTGAATCTAATTCCTCTAACTATTTTTGCTCTTTTTCATGGATAATTTCAGATTTTCGGGCCTCTAAGACTTATTCAAATTAATTTAAATTGTATGTTATTTGCTGGTCATAATCCACGTACATACAACTGGTCGCACGAGTAGATATTGTGTAGTTTTTTAGGCATCACAAGCTAAAAAAAAGTGAAAGGTGAAAAGGTGAAGTGTGTACGTGTTTGAATAACTGGCTCACATTTATTTATAAGTCCATTCTTGGTATACTCCCCTCCTATCTGTGCACTCTCAAATCGCGCAACACTGGCAGCTATAGCCTATGCTCGTCTGACCTGTACTTATTATCTGTACCTAAGGTCTGCAGAGAACTAGGTAAGATGGCCTTTAGCTATTCCGCTCCCTTTTCCTTGAATGCACTGCAAGCGAAGTTGAAACTGGGAAATCTGATTACTTTTGATGAATTTAAAACATTAATGAAAGACCTAGAAACAGAGTCAGTCGGGAGCTGTCTGTGTTTCTGAATATTTTCACTTTAGCGTTGGCTTCAAACACTTGATTTTAATGTTTTTTGTATGATATTACGCTATGTATTTATTTTGCATTTGTTTTATGTTGTGGCGTCTGAAACTTTAATGTATGTTTAAATGCTGCTGACTTGGCCAGGTCTCTCTTGAAAAAGAGATTCTTAATCTCAATGAGTACTACCTGGTTAAATAAAGGTTAAATAAAAAATGTGTGTGAGAGGTAAAAAAAGATAGAGACAAGAATGTTTGTCTTTGCATAAGTGCAAACTGTAACATAAGGCTGCAACTAACAATTATTTTCCATTACCAATTAAACTGTTTAGTACTTTTGTGTCACTTTTGTGCAATATAAATACTGTAAATCTACTGTTACAGATATGTGCAGTAACATGCTGATCACTCTGTGCAATAATTATATAATTATCTGACTGGCTCATAATCTCATCAATATACGTATTGTATTTTATATTGTATTATCTATTATATTTTTCTCTTCTCTTTTTTTATTGCATTATCTTTTCATTAGCACTTATGGGATTGTCACACTCTAATTTCGTTGTACTACACAATGACAATAAAGGGCTTGAATCTTGAATATTTCTTGATAAATTGATGAATAATTTGGTGTACATTGTTTACAATATATACTTTCTTATATAGAAGAACTGGCACAGTGAATTTCTGTAATTCTTACTGCAATACTTACTTTTTCATAAGCATTTTCCAGAAACTCAATGGGGCTTTTCCCAAATGCAATGGCATGACCCAGGAAGGGGATGCTGGAGGGGATGTAAGGGGGATACTTCTGCAGAAAAAAGACACATGATGAACACAAACTGACAAGAAATTCAACAACCATCACCTTATATTAGTCTGACTTACCAGGTCACTGTCAGAGGACTGTTTGAGCAGCATCTTAGAGAGATATCCGAGAGTGAGAGTGATGACGGAGGCTGCCAGCACCACGGAGGTCAGGTTGTCGCTCATCTTCCCAACAGTGTCTCCGAGCAGCTTACTGCTCATTTCATACAAGTGGATCGCCATTTCAAACGTCCTCAACCGGTCCAAAGACCCACTAGAAGCGTGGAAGAAACTACGCAAGACAAATGTCCACTTAGTCACAGTTTCCACGTCCTGATAAACGTCCAGTTCATCTGAAGCTCATGCTGGGGGGAACCATCTCTACCTGTCAATACTCTTCCCACCCCCCGCCTGACCAACGGAGGCTTCCTATTGGCTGCTCACCACGTGTCCGTCAAGCAGTCGCCGCTGTGATTGGCTGCCGCTACCTGAACCGATGTCTTGCTATATGACGTCACTGTGGGGCTGCACCGTCGGTTGGAAGGATTTTTTTGAAAATGTAATATCAAAAATCGTTTTACTTGGCTTTAAACGTTTTCTTTGCTTAAAAACATGTTTCTGCTTTCGGTTAAAAGGTTCCACTTATGTTCGGCGTCACAAAGAGGTACTGAAATACAATATGTACCAAGATATTTATAATTTATTGGGGGAAAATGAGCTAGCAGTTTGCTACGACTGATAAACGTCCAGTTCATCTGACGCTCAACGGTTGGTGGGAACCGTTGGTAATATTTACCCCAACGTCTCTACCTGTCATATACTAGTCCCGCCCCCGCCTGACCAACGGAGGCTTCCTATTGGCTGCTCACCGCGTGTCCGTCAAGGAACCGCCGCTGTGATTGGCTGTCGCTACCTGAACCGATGTCTGGCTATATGACGTCACTGTGCTGGTCTACTGCGCCATCGATTGATTGTAAGGATTTTTCTTTTTGATAATTTAATATCAAAAATCGTTTTTACTTGGCTTTAAACGTTTTATATATATAATATATATATATATATATATGTTTTTACTAATATATAGTAAAAAAATAAATTAATCTTCATCTCAGTAAAGATGTTAATATATATCAATATGTATATATTAAATAATATATATATTAATATATATTAACATCTTTACTGAGATAAAGATTCATTTATTTATTTTTTTTATTTTTTTTTCAATATGTATATATTAAATAATATATATATTAATATATATTAACATCTTTACTGAGATAAAGATTAATTTATTTATTTTTTTTATTTTTTTTTCAATATGTATATATTAAATAATATATATATTAATATATATTAACATCTTTACTGAGATAAAGATTCATTTATTTTTTTAACTATATATTAGTAAAAACAAATATATATATATATATATATATATATATATATTAATATATGGACTGAGTGAACTTAAAAGTAGACCTCAGTTTTTATTTTATGACATGGGCTATTAAGTGTACTTTGATATTATGGTTTTAATTAGCTATATTTAATTAATAGCCATATGAGCCACACAACTTAAGTATTGTCTTATATTATATACTATACACAAAATATATGCACAATACTGTTTTTCTGGCTACATTAATGCAGTATTTCTATAGTATCTTGCTTAGTATTTTAATATTAGCTATACTTTTAATCACATATAAAGTTTGTTACATGGTTGGATCCTCTATATCACCTAAACATGATTTTCTATAAGTGATTTCTTTATAGTGTCAACACTGTGCATCATTCCTTATTATTTAAAAATATATGCACAATACTGTTTTTCTGGCTACAAGGTCATTAATATAGTTTTTCTATAGTATCTTGCTTAGTACTTTAATATTAGCTACTTTTAATCTTTTAATCTTTAAACTGAAATACAATATGTACCAAGACATTTATAATTTATTGGGGGAAAATTAGCTAGCAGTTTGTGTGTCAAATGATAGTGTATTTGAGGCTAACCAATAAAGATGTAACGTTAGCAGCTTTAAATTCCAAGATATTAGCAATTTGCACAGTAAAAAAGAAAAATTAACATCTTCAGTAAAAGCACGAGTTAAGTTTGAAATTTAGATGTTGGAAGCCTATATAATCACATTTTTATAATGCAAAAGACCCACAAAAGATATTATGGTTTTAATTAGCTATATTTAATTAATAGCCATACAACACAAATATTGTCTTATATTATATACTATACACAACATATATGCACAGTACTGTTTTTCTGGCTACATTAATGTAGTATTTCTATAGTATCTTGCTTAGTACTTCAATATTAGCTACTTTTAATCACATAAAAGTCAAAGTACTCAGCCTATTTCTAATATTAACCAAATTTTTACATGGTTGCATCCTCTATATCACCTAGAAATTATTTTCTAAAAGTGATTTCTTTATAATGTCAACACTCTGCATCATTCCTTATTATTTTACTTCCCTCAGTTTACAGCTATTTGCATCGGCTTAATATCCCATAAGATTAATAATTTCATTTTGTTAATAAAAGATAACGTGGTTCAAGGTTTTCAATACAAAATCCCAATCCATCCTCATTCATACATCAATCGGTTTATTAAAACAAAGCATTAAATAAACATATTTACATGCACTCAAAATATACGTCAAAATACACCATGTGAGGTTGTGAAAGATATCAGTAAGCCAAATATACAAAATGAGGCGCTTGTGGAGAGAGGCAGACTTTGCTCTACATCCGGAGTATTGCAGTCAAATGAGAGTCGGTAAGAATAACCAGCACTGGGATCTATGGCAGCTGTGGTTTCTTCAACAGTTTTTCAGCCATAAGCATATTTGTCCGTTGCGCTTTTATCATTTGGTGTTATCTGTCCACTTAGCTTCATCAAAAGCTTCACAATAAGGCCAGCCTGTAAGGAAATAATGAACATAAGTGAGACAGTGTTTAGGTTTTAACTTTGTTTCAACATGTGAACATTTTAAACTTGAGCTGTCATCCCGTCATCAAAATATTCAGCTTTATAAATGCACTCTGGGCTGATTACAGTCATTATTGGTATAAATTATTTTTTTAAATTAAACCATTTGAGTAGTTTTGGAAACGCCCTGAAGCAGTTACCTGTTTTGTGTGCACAATGAAGTTCATTTTATTGTCACCACTGTGTATCTGGAAGTACTGGTCAGCGTGTCCAAGCTGCCACATGAATGTGCCGTACTCTAAACTGATGAGAAGGGCCTGGGAGTGCAGACGTTTAACAGATTATCATATTGAGCATGCATTAAAGAAAGACATCACACCAAATGCTCAATTAAAGCTGAAAACAAACAAAGAAGAAAAACTCATACATTATTCTTAAAAATAAACTAAGTCTATCTCTATCTCTGTTTTTATGGCAGCATGATGCACCATCACATCAAATGGAGATATTCTAGATGTTTTATTCATCATTTTCTACACATTTCCCCAAAATGCAGCCTGACATCTGTTATACTAGAAAACTTTAGGCACTTAAATAGAATTTAAAATAAAGCTACACGGGTTTGAACAATATTTCCATTAGTGAATCTGAGGATTAAATGGAGAATGGTATATCCTGTTTTCACCTCCTAAAAGCACAAAACACCTATTAAAACTGTCCAAGCAGCTTGTGCAGCAAAATTGTTAAGTAACATCTGGAACATTTAGTGTTTAAAACCTAGAATAAAAGATGGCGATACCTTGGTCTCCATATTCATGAGGTGCAGCCCCTTCGTGTTGACCCCGACGTAGACGCGGATGACTTTGTGGTTGCTGGCGCTGGCCTTGGTGTAAACCTGGCCCGTGAAGAAGGCCGCTCCATAGGTCGGGATGTCCCAGCAGTTCTGCAGAAAGAGTCGCTGCAGGTGGTGCATCTCTTTACTCACACCTTCACTGGTGCTCAGGGCCTGTCAGAGAGGGAGAGAACAGCCTGTCAATTAAGCCAGCAGTTCATTTTAAGACTTAAAGGAGGAATGTTTACATTGAAAACTTCCAGCGTACTTTGTACTCGTGCAGAATCCTGTTGGTCCAGTGGTACGCTTTGCTTTTCACTTTGGATATCGGCACGATTGATTTCAGGTTTTCCTCACTGTTGAAATCAAAACGCAGAGAAATGCAGCTTTTTACTTCATACGGCGACTCAAGAATTCACTTGAGCGTGACATATCACAGACAAAAAGGTTCATATAGAGGTCAGGGCAATATGTGTTTAAGCTTAAATGTGATTTGAAGCTTACTTGAGGAACCCTTGCTTGTGCTTCTTGCTCTCATAGCTGCCGTAGATGATCTGCAGGAGGAGGCTGGCCAGTGTGATCAGCTTGCTATCCGGAGCAGGAAAGAAGCCCTTCAGGAGGCAGTGACGGGCCTCGTCGAACAGAATGAGGATGGCCAGAGGATCCTCCACCTGGAGCAAAACAGTGAGTAGCGGAGTGAGGACTAAACATCACCATCCCGCATTTCAAGGCTATAAACAAGAAGCTGAGCTACCTTTTTCTCAACTTCAAGAGGCAGCCGGACGTCCCTGCGGAGGAAGAGCTGAGGCGTTTCTCTTTGAGGATCCAGCACCGTCAGGTCCGTCACAATCTCTGTCCAGATGCGCAGGTGCTGCAGGGGCTTGTGGTACGGCTTCAGCTGCAGGTCTGACAACACAAAATGCACACAAATGTTACCGCAATCTTTTTTTTCTTTTGCAATGATAACATATACAAAAAAAGGCTAATTGTACACATGATGTTAAGAAATTCTGAGGTTGAAAGATACAAAGATTTTGTCTACATAATCTTTTAGTATTATAGTCACTGATAAAAAAGCACAAAAAAGCAGCACACAGAACAACATTTGGTTGATAAAACGTCTCTCCTCATGGTGTTTGGTCACAGTTGGTTTTACAGCCACAGGATGATTTTTGAGTGCGATTTCATTACACGTGTCTTCTGAGTGAACTCACGGAGGTTCTCGGAGCAGATCCAGATGGTAAAGTACTGCTGGGTGTCCTGTGAGAGACGCATGCCTTCCATGATCTGCTGCACCGTCGTGTTGTTGCCGTGCTTGAGCTCCACGGAGCGATACGAGCCGTCCATGCGGTAGATACGCACCTTCTCGTACTGCGGAACACACAAAACATACCATAAACAAAACCAAGTTAAAAATCTGTAGGACACCTCGGACTACGCTTGAGGAGATAGCACCATTGAGTGAGGAAGCTTGAATAGAAGCTGCATGAGATACTCGATGTGTGACTCACAGGTTTGCTGCTGGTTTGCTGCAGAAGCTTCACCGTCTCCTCCCATTCGTTCTGTTTGTTCTCCTCACACACCTGAAGAGGCAATCTCTTCTGCTGGTCTTCTATGTGCTGTTGGTGGGAAAGTCAAAGTGTTTACTGGTTATCGCCTACCACCGTAATTGTATAGTGAGATGTTTTATAATGCATCATAACACATAAAATGTTTTGTCTAAATTAGCAACATAAAGCAGTTACTACATAAATCAAATTCACAACATATCTTTTTAACATTCGGTTATTGGACACATTTAGATTCAATGTAAGCATATCATTTTTTTTTTTAAAAAGTAGTTAAGGAAAACAGTCAATGTTTTTCTGTGTTTACCAGTTTTTCTACAAAATGTTTATAATGCTTTACTGATATTACAAATGAAAACGTTTATACATTGTTCCTCGTAGCTGCAGTTGTGGCACCAATATATCATGTTTACATTATAATAGATGTTAGAAAATCATTCATTGCAGCTTTGGGGAAAAAATATAGAGGAAGAAATGTTGAGACAACAACAACGTCACGTTTCGTACCCGGTCAATCTCGGGGTGCTTCAGCAGGAGTTGCACGATCTCTGCGTGGCCTCCTCTGGCTGCAAAGTGCAGAGGGGAGCTGAGCTGGCCATTCAGCAAGTTTGGATTACAGTTCCCTTTCTCCAGTAATAGCTTGGTCGCCTCGACTTTACCGTGCCTGGAAGGAACCAAACCACAACTCATCATTAACAACAAAAAACAAAATCCTTGAAAATAAGAACTTTTGGATACTTCAGGTGAGAGTCAGACTCACCAGCAGGCGTAGTGAATGGGAGCCCAGTGGTCGCTGTCTAGCTGCTTGACAGAGAAACCGCTGTCCAGAAGCTTAGACAGCAGCTCTGTGTCTCCTTCACAAGCACTGCGGTGGAGGGGGAAGTCGTCCACCCACTGGCGCTCCCTGCAGAGGAATATTGTTAATATCATTTTAGAGCATGACTGGATGATGTAAAGTGGAGAAAAAAGAAGGAAATGGGAGTAAAGTAAAGGTTCCACAGGTTATGACTAAACCTGTGACACAAAGAAATGAGGCACAAAGAGGTGCAGAAGTTGAAAGAAGATGACAGTAATAACGCCTCACTTGTCTTCTGCCACACAGTTAGGACCGTGTTGCCACTTCTCCCTCTGGGGGATCTGGATCTTGGAGTAGTCGGGCGCTCCGAGCCCAAAGTACGGGTTGATGATAACTTTGTCCACCTGCAAACAAAAGGCCGGACAAGCTGGAGGTTGATTTAGGTCCCAGTGCAAAAATAATCACCTTTTCCAAATTTATATTACTAAGAAAACTCTACCTTTTAGACAACCAATCTCCCCTAGTAAATGACATCAAATATATCCATTCCCCATTCATGTTCTATAACGAATCTCCTGGTATTGCAAACAGCTGACTCACCCGGTTGGTGTACTGCAGATCAGAGCCGTAAAGCGGGTTGAGGATGCACATGTCTGCTTTCTCCAGGGACATCATCTTGCTCTTGATCTCCAGAGCAGTGTAACCCATGTGCAGACCCTCGTCACTCAGCTTGCCCTCGCTAGTGTAGGCCGGGTTGCTGACGTTGGTTTTCACCCGCTCAACGGGCGCTGGTCTGAACAGAGCTGGGATGGCGTGAGGCACGGTGTGCTGCTCTGCTAACCATCTATACGGAGGTCAAAGAGGCAAAGTTAAAGCTTCTCCAAAGCCTCATCTGAGAACACTATGTTTTCAATACACCCTCACTTGTCTAAAGCCAGAAGCATTTTGGAGGTGATGGAGCAGAAGTGAGCGCTGGTCTCGCTGCACACCCGCATGATGTCCTGGAAGCAGTAGAAGCTTGGGCTCCCGGCGCTGTAGACAGGCTTGCTGTTGTCTGTTCAGAGAGATTTATTAATATACAGCATGTAAACTATTTTTTTACAATATCTGAGGCAGCGATTTAGTGAGACAGATTTTTTTGCTCACCTTTAACACTGACTGGCACGACAAAAAGCGAGGCCTCTTTTCCTTCATTGTCTCCATCGAGGGGGAATTTCTTCATATGCACCACACGCTTTCCTGAAACCCAATATTGTGTTTAGATCAGCTCCCAATCTTAGAGGTCAACTCAAGGGGTCACGAGTAGACTATTCCTTCACTTTGTAGAGTCACAAACAAGAAAGGTTGCAAGCCACTGGTTTAAATGACAGTCAGCAGTGGTGACACTGTATGCACATCTTAAATATTCATGAGTGTAAATGTCACAAATGTCTCCCACACTCACCTATGAAACCTTGGTTGTTGGATATCGGTCTGATTGTTTCGTCAACATAATCCAATATGGATTTGGATTTGTCTCCTGCTGTTTGGATCTTTGTCGCCAGGAGGACTTTCTTTCTTTTCTTCTCCTTCCCCTCCAAAGGCACTTCAATCAGCAAGATCTGTACAGAAGAAACATGGAATTGGAGTTAAAAATACAGGACTGGATATGTGGTTAAATGGCTGGTTGAACACCTGTTTAGAGATCATTGGCTGTTGTAGGTATTCTCTGTTTCATTGTATGGATTTAGAGAAATTATTTATTGGAAATTGTTGGTGGATAAGTGTGACTGGGCTGCTGCTACACTACTGTACACACACGCACTTCTACACATTACAAACAGTGATATCCCTCTGAGAATAACTAATAATAATGAATGTTAAATATGAATAATGTTGTAGGATTATTCCTTATTTCATGGGCTATTTTGGGATTTATATATTATTATTACATACTTGTATATATAAAAAAAAAAATTAAAAACGGAGCATTCGAATAGTGATTTGGAGGTTGAATACCATGGCAACGGTCGAAGCATTCGGGTCAGCCCTAATGAAAATGATGTGCCACCACACAGCTCTGAATTCAACCAGCCGGTATGTGTGTGTTTGAGAGAGAGACAGAGAGAGGGGAAGAGACCGTATACTATTACACGCAATGTTTCTGTAAGCTATTAAAAACTTGGAATGCTGCTTTGTCACTTTTTGACCCGCCCGTCCCAACCCGCAATATTTCCTAGGAAGCTCCGAACCCGCCCGACAGGTGGGTCGAACGGCGCATTACTAGTATGCACCCTACAGCAACAGCCTGTGAAAAACTTTCCTGAATGTTGTGGCTGCATTCCAGAGTAGAAGAGTGATATACAACAGAGAGCAGACGCGCAAAACGAATTCTGAATTCAGGTGAAGAAGAAACTTAGTTTAGCAGAAATGTTGCACAACATGGAAGTGAAAGCAGAGCTCTGTTTATTTAAATGTGAAAGTGCAATAAGAATATTTTGTCACTAAAATCAATGAATAATCGGGATAAATAATCGTGATCTCAATATTGATAAAAAAATAATCGTGAGTTTCATTTAGGCCATAATCGTGCAGCCCTAGGCTCAGCACATTTACCTCGTAGGCTTTGGCTCTGTACTCCTTCGAGCTCAGGCTGACTTGACTCTTTGGGCGGATGACAGCAACAAACACATCCTCGAGGCGGTCCTCGTTGCCCATACTGCTGACTCTCTCTCAGTCCCGACAAAACGTTCTACACAAGGGCCAAATGCTGTGGAGAGGCATCCCTGAAACACAAGATCACAAATGTTAAAACTGTTGATGCTCATAACACTGACATCCAGCTTGTTAACAACAAATCTTGACATTTTATAAACCGTTATATCTGTTTATAAATTCAGACAATAATCGTTGGATTAATCAATAATGAAAATAATTGTTAGTGTTTATATGCTTTAATGTTCAAACAACACATTATTTTCCTCATACTGTCTGCCTGAATATACCTGTTTACACCCTATATCAGAAACGCTCCGTTTTAGCGCATTTCAACGGAATGGCAACAGAATTGCTTTGCTAGGAAACAGTTTGTGTCCATGTTTACTTCCTGTCAGCTGATGTTATTCACATACACTACAACAGGAATAAACTGTGACACATTTACAATGTTTACGTTTAAAACTGTGAAATGGTCTAAATATTGTAGATTTGTGACATCACAAATGGCGGAAATCCTAACGGCTTGTTTCAAACGCACAGTTTCTGAATACGGGGCTGTGTGTAATTATCTGTGGATTGAGTGTTTTGATACTTTCACAGTATTAATATATCACTTAAACCTGCTTTATAAAATAAAAGACATGAAAATCTTACTTTTTACAATATGGGACCTTTAAAGGGCCAATTAACTTGTGAAAATGCCATCACTTAATTTGAATGCAACGTTTGAGGTACATATGACTAATATATTACAAATATAATACTTTATATCTCTAACTTTTTATGCAAAACACAACGTCCCTTTATATGAATAGGCCTACTTAATACTATAAAGTAAAGGCACCTGTTATTATGCCTAATGATTGTGTCTATAAGACATCACATTGGCTTATAGAAACTTTTACCATGCCTTATGAACGTGTTATAATGCATTTTGCAGGTATTTGCAGTGCAGGCCTCAGGTTTTACCCACTCTTTAATTACACAAGTTGCAAGAGTCAAATTAAATGAATAAAGTGAAAGTAAACCTCAGATCAGAAATCAACTTGTTGAGTTCAGAGGCAGGTCACGCCCCGGAAACCAAACTCTGTTGTCTTTAAACAGTTATCACACAAAGTATATCATATGCTATATTCAAGACTACACCCTGAGCTGATGGATCGAACCAGTATTGACACATTTCTCGTCCACAAATCAACTTTTAGGACTGAATCAGCAGCTGTAGCTGCTGGATGCTACACCACCCATCACCACCACCGCTTTTCCTGCTCGTTGAGCAAGATGAAACTTACCGAAAGCGACGTGACTTTTCCCCTCAAACACACCAAACACAGCTTTTCTCTGCTCTCAGGGAGTTCCGCTTGTTAAATTTAACAGTCCATTTTAGGGAGACTGCTCCAGGTGAACTTCCAGAGCAGATATTTGGGGTTAAAGTAGTAGACAGGCCCTGTAACTGTAACTTGGGCAGGGCGGCTGCACTAGTGATGTGTTGGTCGCGAACGAGCCGGTTCAAAGAGCCGGCTCTTTTAGGTGAACGATAAGAGCCGGTTCCCGTCCGAGAGCCGTTTCTGTTTTTTTTTTTCTTTAATTAATTCAAGGCAGAATGATAGGACGATCTTCTCCGAGCCACGGGCACTCCATGCACTGATGGTACGTGTCCACAGCCTCCGTGCTTTCCACGCTCCCCATTCATTGTCTATGTAAGCAGCCGCGCGATGCATTCTGGTAGCGTGGCGTCGCGATTCGAGAAGTGGATCGTCACAACGCCCGCTCCTCATTTGCACAAAGTTGAGGGCTCATCTACTTTATGCAAATCAGGGGCATCATAACATCAAGCAGGGAGGGGCGGGGATGCGCGGTGCGCTGACGGTCTACAGCTACAGACCAGGAGGAAGAGGAGGAGAGAAAGAGAGAGATGAGTGTGGTGCGCGAATAGCAGATAAGATGAGTGATAGTCGGAAACGAAGCAGCATGTCAAATTATGATATTCTGGAAATTATAAGGTTTAGTATAATTAAATTTAATAATTTAAGTAATATATGTGCACACATAGGCCTACTAATCATAGGTCAAAACTGTGCTAAATTTGGCTGAATTCTAAAATGCAGAATTGGTAAAACGAAGAGCCGTTTGGGAGCTGAAAGAGCCGGTTCTTCTAGGTGAGCTGAGCCAAATGATCTGGCTCACTAAAAAGAGCCGGAATTCCCATCACTAGGCTGCACACAGACAAACAGAGGAATCGCGTTACGTTTCATGACAGCGGCTGCGGTCGGACAACAGAGTACTCTGGCGGTGAGGGGGACTCAGTGCGGCAGAAATAAATATTATTGCAGATTTTTTTAGTATTTCTAAACTGGATTTACTTGCTAAATTCCCTTAAATTAAGCGCTGTTTCGTAAAGTAAATTTTAGAGACATTATATTTAACCCATTACTGATTTTTGGTGAGAGTGTTCTTTTTTCGTATTTTTCCCCCAACTCAGTTAGATAGCTAAATATTAAACTAACCAGCATGTTACCCTACCTCCTAAATGTATTGAATCTCCTATCTCCTTTTGACAGGCATCTTTCTACCTGTTGTAATATTCGACAATGAAGGTAAGGAATGGAAAGAAATTGTTTTTATGAGTTAATTGTATATCTGGCATCTTGAAAGTGGTCTTATGTGGGGTTAGGTATATTCAACAGAATAATTAAGATGTGTTATTTCTAGAAGTTATGTGTGTTATTAATCCATGTTGAATTCAGAGCTATGCCTCTATACACAACCTTATAACACATTTTACTAACTAGAAAACATGGCTTTATTATGTATAGAATGTTGGTTTTAGTGTGGATGAAATGAATTTCACAAATATACAGCTTTATCGACCAATAATATGTACATTTTAATTGGAGAGATTGTATAAAACATCAGCATATATTGGCATGTACTGTAACACAAAGCAACTGAAACATATAGTGGTCTCTTGGAGCAAAAATATAACATACACAATGTTGATGCAATAACTAAAATGCAAGTGCACAAAGGACAGCATGGCTTTGGTTTTATTCAGATATATATTATAACACATTTTGTCTTTTTTTCATTGGTCCACAGCTGAGAGTAGAGATTGTTCCTGGACGTCCTCTCTCTGTTGGTCCATGTTCAGGACGAGTCGTCTTTGCACTGACTGAGCACCTCCTGCATCTTCTCCTGGATGTCCGCCACCTTCTTGGTCCACTTCTCCCGCACCTTGTTTTCGTCGTCCTCTGTAACAGCTGTGTAGGCCATGAGGGCGATGAGGCCCATGTAGAACAGGTGGGTGATGTGTGAACAGCGGCGCTCCATGATCTCACGGTTGCCATCGCAGTTGTCCAGGTACACCTTTAGCAGGGTTCTTCCAAACAGCAATTTGGTACCCATCACACCATGGTAGTACACATCCAGGCTCATGTCACTCTTGTCTCTCTCATAAATCTTCTTATAGTCTTTCATGTGGTCCTCGGTGTTGTGTGGATCTTTCTTCACCTGTGCCACCATGTTGTTGAAGGCAGTGTACTGGTGCTTGATGTACTCCTCGTACTTGCCGTAGGTTTCGTTCACCTCGTCGATGCGGATCCGCCTCAGGCATTGCTGGTTCTTTTCGTGGATGGTCTCCAGTTTGGAGTGGAGTGGCTGGAACTCCTTGTCCAGAGGGTGTTCCTCTACCTGAAACAGGCCCGTGCGAGCCACCCGAACCAGGGAGGAGACTATACCGAAGATGGGGTGGATGGAGGAGGCAAAGGAGGACACCTTCTCCACGCAGCCCAGCACCATGGCTGCAGTTTTCTTTATCTGTTGTGCATCAGCCATCACTGCTGCTTTTCTTCTGCCACGATAATGTTTGACACGAAGTGTCTGGAGAGACAAAAAAGCACCATATGTTTAAAATATATCTTTAATATATCTTTAAAACTGAATCCGTACTCTGCATGGTAGCTTTATCTTCAGACCACAATCTTAAAGCTTTAACTAACGCATTAGTCACATAGGGTTTCAAAAGTTGCTTCTTCTTGCATGACCCTAGAAATTAAAGGTGCAGCGTGTAGGATCTGGCGACATCTAGCGGTGAGGTTGCAGATTGCAACCAACTTAAACTTCTCCCATGTGCCAAGTGTGTAGGAGAACTGTGGCCGACGCGAAAACATGAAAACGCGAATGGCCCTCTCTAGAGCCAGTGTTTGGTTTGTCCATTCTTGGCTACTGTAGAAACATGGCAGCTGGCTCCGTGAAAAGGACCCCTTACGTATGTAGATATAAACGGCTCATTCTAAGGTAACAAAAACAAAACGATTCTTATTTTATAAGAAAACATACAAAAGATCCCCCCAAATGCTACATACTCTTCCTTCAAGCTCATGGCTGACTCTCAGGTTGCTGGTGCTACAGCCCACATGTCACCAGCTGCTGCACGATTGCCATATTGTAGAAGGTGTCATCTTACAGTGTGTTACTGACAACAGGTTGCATGAGGGCTCATGTTGTCTGCAGCAATGCACAGAGCTTCAACATGTGAGCAGAGGAGGAATACGGCTCAAAGTAATCAATATTCTTTATCAATATTATTGATTAATCTGTTATTTTGTCCAACCAACAATAAGAAACCCAAAGATATCTAAATTAATATCATTGAAGACTAAAAAGACCAGCAAATATTCACATCTGAGACGCCATAACCAGTTCATTTTTGGTATTTTATCTTTAAAAAAAAGAATAAAAATACTTAAACGATTAATCTATCATCAAAATACTTGCCAATTAATCGACTGATTGTTGCAGCTAAAGAGGAAACTTGTTTTTGTTCTTCCACAATGTCAGAATTAAGGATTCTGTTAAAAATTAAGCATGTCTTGCGTTTTGGGAAATTATTTTATATTATATTGTTTATAATAAAGCACTTCAGTCAGAAATCTGCGACTACTTTCTGAGACCACAGACCCAAATCAATCTGTGATGCATCTTTCTCATAGCTTTGACATTAATCATCCTTCTCAATGTTGTCCTGCAGGAAAAATTTCATCATTTCATCATTCCTAGCTGACTCAGTTATCACACAGAGTTTAAACCTCCTTCAGATCATAGATTAGAAAGCACAGAGATGACAAATGTTTACTCACCAGAGATAAAACTGTTGGAATCACTCTGTCTACTGAAGCCTTCTGACTCTCCTTTTGACCATTTTCCTCCCTACAAGGACAGCCCCTTTCTGCCAAATAAGGGAGTAAACACGAGGAAGTGACTCATGCATGCTCTCTGCTGATTGGGTGAGGGGAGTTCCTCCAGATGCACTGCGGCTGCAGCCTCCAACCACAGGCTGCAACAAAGGCACTGAATGCTGAATGACCTGCTGAATGTATCCTTTTCATTGTTTGTTTTAATTACTGGTCCCCAAACCAGTATGGGTGACCAGATATCACAGATATCATCAGTGAAGTGAAAGACACACTTTATAACCAGGAAACAGAATCACTTTTATGTCCTGAGTATCACTGATAATGATACGAAAACTTAAATTAAATTACATTGCAAACAGCTTTTTTATAAAAACACAGCAAATATGATAATATTCCTTCATTTTATGTCCAGACTGATACATTTGAACATGTCTTTTCGTAGTCACACTCACAAAGCACTGGGAAATAAAAGGGTTAGTTCACCCAAATTAAATTTCGAGATAAAAGGATTTTTTTTTTTTTAAATTACATTCGAAATTGTCAACAGCAACATTTCTTTCCAGACACAGTGTCAAAGGAAAGGAACAGTTTTCATAGTGTTTGTATAAAAATGCATCAGCATTTGTTGGCATGTAACACAAAGTAGCCTGGATATATAAATCACATAAATGGTAAAAGCAGTTGACAACACTTATGTGCCGCTTTTCTACCTTAACTGATAAAAAACGCTTTTAATTTGACTCTCATTCACACATTCACATAGTCTTTGAAACTAAAATATCAATAACCACGATGACCAAAATTATACAATAAGGATATGAGGTGCAACTGAAGGGAACAAGCAAATGTAAACATGAAATATAGCAAAAAATATGTTTAAAAAAAGAAATGTTTCTCTCCCCTGTATCTCTTACAGTTCAGCCTGCAAAAGGTATGCAGAGACCGATACTGAGGGATACAATGAAATTCAACAGAAGTATCCAGAGCTGGTTTTGTCTTTCTGGAGAAAGGTGTGTGTGTGTGTGTGTGTGTGTGTGTGTGTGTGTGTGTGTGTGTGTGTGTGTGTGTGTGTGTGTGTGTGTGTGTGTATGTGTGTGTGTGTGTGTGCTATAGCTACAGAAACAAAATATGAACCCATTTGTAATTCAGATTTCTACCTTTATTTATGACATTATTGAAATGTTTTCTTCTATAAGTTGAACGTGTTCATTTTTGTGTCATTCGGTTTTATTGTGCAACAACAATGAACTCTTAATGTATACTTTATATAAAACTTTATCTGCATGTATTGGCATGTAACACAAAGCAGCTAAAATACACTCAAACACAGTTACTTTAAAACAGAATGGTAGATGCACGCTCCCAGTTTGGAGAAACAGACAGGAGTACCAGCATGGGAGCAAAGCAATGTACTGCTGTGGACGGGGCCGGCAGCAAAACATATTTTAACCAACTAAAAGAAAGGCCCACCTAAAACAAACAATATCCATTTAAGTGTAAACTATATTTAGAATATTTTCACCACCTTATCCTGCTGTCAGACAGCCCTTCCATCAGGGAACTGAACTGAAAGTGAAACTTATCTATGCTCTCTTCAAAACAGCCAGACTCCGTTGATAAAAACAGAATTGATAAGTTTCACTTATCTTATAAGCCCGCCAGGTTTTAAGATGTATCACTTTGGTGCTATCAGGTGGTAATGTAAAGAATTACACTGTGGAAGGCTCAGCTTCCTGCACACAAAAGCCTCTTACTTTAAAATAGTTTAATAATCATATTATGTCAACTTCACTAGAGGCTTTAACAACAAACAATAATCAAACTAATGTCAAATTAATGAACAGTATTGTCGATATAATTACTTACAACCGGATGTTGGGTAATGTATCATTAGCTTTAAGCACACTGAGAAACACATTTTCCATTAGCTTTACTGTATATTTTATAGAAATAAAAGTTTGCATTGCTCAGCTAAAAGTCAAAGTAAGTGTGATTAGTTCCCAGCGTTCACCTGGATTCACCTGGTCTGATCATTTCATAAAAAACGCAGGAATTTCTCTTCTGCACACTCTTGATATAAAATCTGTATTGACAGCTAACCAAATATTATTCAACAGGACAAGAACACGTCTGTTATGTAATATTTGACTTCCCACGTAGTGATGTGTGACTAAACAAGAAAACATCTGCAGAGTTTTCCATGTACTACATTCACACACACACACGCCATTTTGTCACTTTTTTGGTATGGAACTTTGCGATACTCCTCCTAGAGGATTCAAGCGATCCATCTCAAAGTCGGGCAGCAGAATCTCAACACCTTCATGATGCTAAATTGTGAAGCTTTTGTGTTTTCGTGAAACGGCGTTCTTGTGGCGGCGCGTTGAATTTTGATGTTTCGCCATGACACAGGAAGCTGTTGTAACTTGACATTACATAGTCCGATCTGCCCCAAATTTCACAAGCTGGATAAGAGTCCTGGCCTGAAGACATATACGTGCCATTATGAGTGAAAGTCATAGCGCCCCCTACAGGAAACAGGAAGTTGTTGTAAATTGACTATACATTGTCCAATCTTCCCCAAATTTGACATGTTTTATAAGAGTCCCAGCATCAAGACGTATACGTTCAATTATGAGTGGTAGTCATAGCGCCACCTAAAGGAAACAGGAAGTTGTTAGATTTACGAGCCCAATGTGGCATTATACTTGCATGTGAGCAATTCTTATTGTTGAGCCGTGCCTGAGGAACCTGCTCAATAGAATCAGGTTTTAATCAAATCAAACCATGTCACTAATCTTTCTGACTTAATGGAGTCAACACCGTAGAGTGTGAATAATTCACATCAAAACTAATAAATAACACAGACAATAAGTTTGTCTTTACAGCATCTTTTCCCATGCGTGAAAATGGGACACACCCAAACTCTGACGTTCACGTCGATTAGATCGCTCACCCAGTAACGTTGTTGTTTTTCGCTCTTAACTTTGTCACCAGTAGCTGCAGTTTTGACTTCATGAAAAAAGTTTCTTCAATCGTCACGAAATTCAAGTATGTCATTGCTCACATCCACATACCCGGATTAAATATTTTTGAGATTTTTTCGGCAAACAGGAAGTCAGCGATCTTGGACTTCCTGCGTTTTTAAAAAATTTACGAACACATGTTATCGTCTCTCACCGGGTACCGGTGTCTCCCTCCGGCCGCGGTCGGGAGGCTGAGGCAGGAAAAGCCAACACTAGGATCAGCAGTGATTCATGGAGAGACCTCCGTCTGGTCAGCTAACATTACTGCCACGCAGCTGAAATATAGAGTGATATTGTGGTTTTAGCTGACGTGTGTCGCCTCACTCTTTTGAGCGATGCTCGTTCATGTCTATTTACAGCAAGCACAAGCGCGAGCAACAGGACGCTGACTTTCATTGACTTAACGGCCACAGGTGTCACTGTTAACAAGCAATTCTGATTCTTACAAACAGTCACTTTAAGTGTAACATTTTTTACAGTATGTTATTACACAAGTATGTTTTTTTTTTACTGTATGTTGTCATGACACAAGCATATGTGCCACAGAGAGACACTCCAGTCTATATAACAAAACTTGTTTGTGTTATTAGTGGTTCAACTGGGTTTTTAAGACACATTTCTCTTTCATAACTATATGCATCTCTGTACAAAAACTATGCATGTACATATGCCTCAAAGTATGTGGTCTGTGTTAAATAAAACACTTTAAACTTCTATTCTGTTACGTTTTTTTCCTGTTATCCTTCTTTTGTTTAGCTATTTCCCGCTTACAGTCACTGCATTTCCAACTTGACATTTTTGAATGCGAGGTGTCAAGTTTTAAACAACTTCTGTGGATATACTGTCTTTTACAAATCCCTGATTTACACTCAAGTCTATCTTCATTCTGCAGGACAGGCAGCCCACAGTAACAGCCCTTGCTTTCAGATGGTTTGCTGGTATCATGGGATGTTGGTAGAACAGGAGCTGTAAACACTTTTGCTACTAACTCTGGAATGACACATTTCTGTACAAAAATGTGAACCTTTTCACACATGGTGTCAAAAAAGTCAGTGTCAGGCAGTATTCTCTCAATGTGGATTTCCCCTTTGCCTTCTTTCCCTGGTCCCCAGTCAGCAAAATCGCAGTAGCTTGCCTGTGTCAGGTGAATTTGAGTCTGCACCTGACAAAAGTACTGATGGTCCCTCTTCAATGAAAGCTTCCCCTCAACCTCTTGGAGACAAAACATGCTGTCCTGTTTGCATTTCTCCATCAAAGTGCTATTCTGAAGGCTGCTGGGTGCCTTTACCTCCAACACACCCATCTCATGGAAGTCACATGTTAGTATGCCATCTGGGGATGCCCCTAACCATGGGTACTGGGGGTTGATGACCAGCCTTGCCTTCTTGACAGTGAGATTGGTGTGGAACTTTTCCATCATCTTGGTGTACTCCTCAACTACTTTTCTCTCGTGTTCAATGCCCCACCTAAAAACAGAAAAAATGATATACACCTTAAATATAAAATGACAGTAAGAAATTATTACCATAACAATGTACACTTATATCACAGTAACATTACTTTCAGAAGTCCAAATAACATCTTTATTTGCAGATGTGTTATTTATCTTGATCATTTGTATATTACCAGCAAGATGATAAGTGGATGTAAATTACAAAAGTAATGGGGAGAAAAGTTTTTAATATAGCTTTAAAACACTCATCCTTTCACAGCCTGTTTGTCTGAAACTCACATGCAAACCACTTGCATGGCAGTTTGTTTTGAGCTGCACTCTTTTCAGGAGGCAACTCTTTTTCAGGCACCAAAGATTGCTGCCTGAAAAGTGTGCAACTCGAAACGTGTTGCTGTGCTAGTGGTCTGCATGTACAGTAGATTTAAGAAGTGTTTTTGTAAAAGCCTGAACGCTGTGAAAGAAGAGTGTTTTAAGGCTGTATTCAAAAACTTTTGTGCGCATTGCCATGCTTACCCTCCCTGTCACTCTTATGGTTTTGTTATATTTGGGAATTCTGATTATTACATTTTTGTGTGAAGCTTTCATTGAGTGAAAAGTAGATATGAATACCTGAGAGAATGTGGTGTGTTGTTGTTTGGGTCCTTGAAGGCCACAGGATAGCACAGCTTCTTCAGCAAGGAGACAGCTGGTTTGTCTGGGTCCGTGTGGCAGGCTGCTCGGATGTTTGACGCAGTCACCCTTCCTGCCTTCTGGTCAAACCACATGGCACATTTTGATTGTAGTCTTGTCTCCTTTTGTATGACACGGCACTAAAATTGAATAAGGTTGATTTAAGTTTGTGATATGTGACAAAACAAAACAGTGATTAATTAAATCTTATTGAAGGAAAATGTGAAAAAGACAACTTTAATGAATTCTGTGGAAAAAAATGTTTTCTGAACTTGAGCTATCCTATTTACTTGTCCCTGTGATATTCCTGATATGCACGTTTTCAACCATATTTACTGACTGACCTGTTCTTCTGTTATGCTCAACTCTGTAAAGATCTCTTCACTCTTTGCCTGCAGTTCTTGGTGTGACAGTGACCTGTACTGGGGCTTGTACATCTTGTTTAGGGATGCAGGGATGTTCAGCTGCATTGCCCGAGGAATGTACCTCTTTGCATGGCCAGGGACAACAGACAAAATGGAGCTTTTGACAGGTTCCCTTTCAGTGTCTTCTGATACACGTAGCATATTGTACAATGCTGTGCATTCATCTGTGGTTGGAGGTGGAATCTTGGCAGGGGGAAGGTCACCGCAACCATCAGCAAATCTCTTTCTCTGGGCCTTTGTGAAAGCTATCTGGCTCCCTGGTGCATACCCTACTGTCCTTACGGCTGCCATACTAGGCTCATTCCAGGCACAGGCTTCATCTGTGCATGCAGTGCCACTCAGTTTGTTAACAGCTGCTAGCAAAGCGTAGAGTATGGCACCCACATGTGAACACACCTCTCCTAAACCTGCCATACAGGTGCAGTGGCCAAATCGCACCAGTCCCTCCTTCTCCACAACAACCCAGGCTGTCAGTGGCGGCTCATTTAATCTGTAGGAATGGTTTACCTGACATCGAAAAAAGAAGTTTTCAATAGACTTATATGTCATTAGACACTGTGTTAACCATACCAAATGAATACTGCCTGTCACTACTGTCCTACCAACGCTGACTACAGTGATCCTGAAACTAACCACACACGAATCAACGTCAGATAGCTAGCTAAAATTAACTTTAGTTAACTCACCTTTGTTTTGACAATGAAGAATTTCTTGTCCTTCACCTCCCAAACGGCAGCATTATTGACCCATCCAGATCGAAAATACATGTAACTGTCCGTACTTTTGTAGGCTTTCATCCTGGCGACCGTGTAAGGTGAGGGAGTCTCCACAAGATAAATATAAACATCGCCAAAGTGGAGTTCTGGCAGCGACTTCGCTGTTTTTAGTGAAATAAATACTGCGGCGGGTGCTGTATATGGATCGCAGGTCCCCAAAACCTGTAGTTTGTGCTCGTATCTTCGTTTTTCTGATGTTGATAGATGATCTAAATATTCGTGGCTTTGAACAGATGGAAAGTTGACAGGCTTGTGCTTCCCTGCTACGGATAATTCACTGTGAGCCGCCATCTTAGTCCATTGTTTTGCCCTCCAGTTAGCGGCGTGTGTCACGTGTCTGAAAACTATGAATTGCATGTACATGTCCTCAGGACTGGACCCTCATCATAACTGAGAAATTTGGGGCAACTAAATCTAGTCTAAACCCAGAATAAATTAGATCACATGTAAATCATCAATTGAAAATATTATTACCACCATTCATCACATTTCCAACATAAATGTGTCATATTTTAATATGTTAGACTGATCACATGTTTAAGGAAACTCAGGTCCAGGACCAGGTCTTGGACCAGGTCCAGCACCAGGTCTTGGACCAGGTCCAGCACCAGATCTTGGACCAGGTCCAGGTCCAGGTGGTTTCCATCAGTCTGTCCAATCAGGACAGGAATGCGTCTCACGTTAACCACGATGTTTCAGCAGACTGCCAACACGGAAGCATCAGACCAAACTACATTCAGAAAACACCTCATTTAATGTGAAGTTTAGCAGCTGAGTGAATGTGTGAAGGTGTGATGACAATCATGAATGACGTGCTGGAACAGAAAGTCTTTTTTGTTTCTGGTAAATATGGTTCAACCAGTTCTGTTCTGAAGAACACCATACCAAAAATGGCACGCAACAACACACACCTAGACACTACTTACACACCTGCACGCACACACATTGTTAATTATTGTGTCCATTTCCTGGTGAGATCAGTTTACAGTCAGACTGGTTCAGTTTGCGGCTCATTTTTAGAAACACTTTCAGTCTTTATATGTAAATAAGTCTGCTTTCACATCAGGGAACTGGACCCGGATCCGAGTCCACTTGTCCCCAAAATCCAGTTCGATTGATTAGTGTGAACGCTCCGTACCGTACACGGGCACGGTTCGTCGATCCGTTCTGTCTGTAGTTCATTTACTTTTGGGACATTGCTGCTTGTGTTCTTCCTTTGCTTGGATTGTCTTTCTGATTCAACACTAGCAGCTTCATTCATGCTGTCGATGAGTATTTCATCTGTCACCCTCTGATCATCGAGATAAGGCTTAAACTGAAACTTGATATGGTCATTTAACAGCCCAGTACTAATTGACCTCAAGAATTTCTTCTGGATGAGCTCGGAACTGTACTGTTCATCTGGCTCTACTTCTCTTGAAGCAAGTAACAGCCTTTCCTTTAACTCAATTGCCCTAAAGAGGAAGTTTTAAGGAGACTCACGACTGTCTTGTGTTATATTTCCTAGTCTGTGATATAGATGTGTAGAATTGTCTTCTTTGAAGTGTCCCTTTAATATGACCTTTAGCTGGGGGAGGGTAAGGTCACTTTTTATCTCAAGCATATCACGAAGACTCAAACCTGGACTGATTGACTTGACCACAGCCTCCATGACTTCAGCCTCACTGTGTCCTTTACTCAGGCCTTTGTCCATCTGATGCATCAGGTTTGTGTATGACAGTCTGTCCTTCTGTCCCTTTTCCCCTATCTGACCACAGATCTTGAATTCTCTCCTTATTGTCACTTCTGGAAGCCTGTTCACAGCTGGAGGCAACACACTCTGTGGAGCTGAAACTTGGCTTGGAGATGCACTGTTCACTCTTTCACTCAGTCTCCTAACTTCATCCTGCAGCGCTTGACTATTTAGCTGGAGCTGTATTTCTCCTCTAAACTCATTTCTTCAGCCGTTTTCTGGCTATCTTGTGCTATGCTCTCTGTGTTTTCTTCACTATGAGCATTTCCAGTCTTTTCTATGATTTGCTCAACTATTTTCAGCAGTTTTTTTAGATGATGCCTTGCAACGTCCTCCTCTTCATCATTAATCACATCGTCCATGGATTCTGTAATTTGTCTGATCAATGCTCACCTTGTTGTGACATTTCCCCTCGGGATTTCAGCTGCATCACACACCTCTTTGAGCTGATCCAGCTGCAAAAGCCATAGTCTCTGAGACACGGTCTCAGCCAGCTCCTCCAGATCCATTGTGTTTGATGTAGCTGCGCCCCCGATGACGCGCTCTCCCGTCGACGTCAGTGAAAGGCAATCCCCGTCCACGTTGTCACACTGAGCACGGCGTTGATCATCCCAGCGGTGCCTCCAATATTTGTTGCACACTTTGACACAAAGTGACTTCCAGGCGTGCATAAGTTTAAAAAATATATATTTCAGTCTTTTTCTGGAAACACAGAAACACAGCACAATAGCATTGCGCGGCTACATACTGCCGATACGTCTGCTGAATGACGCGCTATAAACATTCACGTTCGCTATGAACATGCAATAAACATAAAATGTCTGCTTCCTGTATAATCTTCAAAACACATTAACCCTGACAACATTCTGCACACTCACAACTTATATCCTAGCAGGCCCCTGTTGGTTACACTACGAATGTCCTCATTAGCAAACGGCTAGCACTATTTCACACAACATTGTAGGGACCTGCCATTTCGGGTGGCAGACACAGTGAACTGTCTCAGGATCCTTACCATTGGTCAGTGGACCAAGCTCAGTTCAATCTCCATTGGCCACTCTAACATTCGCACCTAGGTGTGAAAATCACACAGAACAAAACCAGAGGAATTTCTTTGTTCCTCCTCTTTCGTCTTCACCTCCTCACCCAAGCTGACCAGCTGCTGGAGGTGAGCCACAGCTCTCTTCCTGCTCTCCAGACCGGAAGCAGCTCTGCTCTCTGATTCTATGTTCTGTTAGGAAACAGCCATAGCAACAAAAGGAATCAAAGGCGGAAGACGCGAGCGCCCGCCTTCTCACAGTTAGCACCAAGCTAACCAAACTAACAGCAAAGACGACCTCTTTGACTTGGAACCACAACTTCAACACATGGAATTACAAACCCTGTTCTTCCATGGGGTGACGTACTGGGCCTTAGCATTAGCAATCGCACATGGCTAGGCAAGACAGTTAAACTTTGATTTCTAGAATGTACCTGTATTAATATGTTTAATGTTATTCATTGAGTTTGACGGTGGTGATTTATCTGTATTTGATTTTTGGGTAACTGGCTTCGCCATATCTGATGTGTTTAGTTTATGCTTCACATAGACAAGGTCTTGCATGCAAACTAACCATCTTTTCTAACCCACTGCATATCTAACACACATAAAGATCACATACAGAAACAGAAACTCAGAGGTTCAGTCTGAAGGTTTATTGTTAACTGTTCTGGAATATGGTCGGACTGGTCCAATCAGGACAGGAATGTTAATGTTAATGGTTTGTTCGCATGTGGATCACGACCCGCCCGCTCTGCATCATTAAAGCTAATTGTTAACAACAATAATGTCATTAATAATTAATAATGATAACCACGATACTTAACTGAAACTAAATGTTCAGGCGAATTTCAGGTCACTGAACCCTAACCCTGACCCTCATTGCTACCGTCGGACTCGTCTCACGTTAACCACGATGTTTCAGCAGACTGCCAACACGGAAGCATCAGACCAAACTACATTCAGAAAACACCTCATTTAATGTGAAGTTTAGCAGCTGAGTGAATGTGTGAAGGTGTGATGACAATCATGAATGACGTGCTGGAACAGAAAGTCTTTTTTGTTTCTGGTAAATATGGTTCAACCAGTTCTGTTCTGAAGAACACCATACCAAAAATGGCACGCAACAACACACACCTAGACACTAATTACACACCTACACGCACACACATTGTTAATTATTGTGTCCATTTCCTGGTGAGATCAGTTTACAGTCAGACTGGTTCAGTTTGCGGCTCATTTTTAGAAACACTTTCAGTCTTTATATGTAAATAAGTCTGCTTTCACATCAGGGAACTGGACCCGGATCCGAGTCCACTTGTCCCCAAAATCCAGTTCGATTGATTAGTGTGAACGCTCCGTACCGTACACGGGCACGGTTCGTCGATCCGTTCTGTCTGTAGTTCATTTACTTTTGGGACATTGCTGCTTGTGTTCTTCCTTTGCTTGGATTGTCTTTCTGATTCAACACTAGCAGCTTCATTCATGCTGTCGATGAGTATTTCATCTGTCACCCTCTGATCATCGAGATAAGGCTTAAACTGAAACTTGATATGGTCACTTAACAGCCCAGTACTAACTGACCTCAAGAATTTCTTCTGGATGAGCTCGGAACTGTACTGTTCATCTGGCTCTACTTCTCTTGAAGCAAGTAACAGCCTTTCCTTTAACTCAATTGCCCTAAAGAGGAAGTTTTAAGGAGACTCACGACTGTCTTGTGTTATATTTCCTAGTCTGTGATATAGATGTGTAGAATTGTCTTCTTTGAAGTGTCCCTTTAATATGACCTTTAGCTGGGGGAGGGTAAGGTCACTTTTTATCTCAAGCATATCATGAAGACTCAAACCTGGACTGATTGACTTGACCACAGCCTCCATGACTTCAGCCTCACTGTGTCCTTTACTCAGGCCTTTGTCCATCTGATGCATCAGGTTTGTGTATGACAGTCTGTCCTTCTGTCCCTTTTCCCCTATCTGACCACAGATCTTGAATTCTCTCCTTATTGTCACTTCTGGAAGCCTGTTCACAGCTGGAGGCAACACACTCTGTGGAGCTGAAACTTGGCTTGGAGATGCACTGTTCACTCTTTCACTCAGTCTCCTAACTTCATCCTGCAGCGCTTGACTATTTAGCTGGAGCTGTATTTCTCCTCTAAATTCATTTCTTCAGCCGTTTTCTGGCTATCTTGTGCTATGCTCTCTGTGTTTTCTTCACTATGAGCATTTCCAGTCTTTTCTATGATTTGCTCAACTATTTTCAGCAGTTTTTTTAGATGATGCCTTGCAACGTCCTCCTCTTCATCATTAATCACATCGTCCATGGATTCTGTAATTTGTCTGATCAATGCTCACCTTGTTGTGACATTTCCCCTCGGGATTTCAGCTGCATCACACACCTCTTTGAGCTGATCCAGCTGCAAAAGCCATAGTCTCTGAGACACGGTCTCAGCCAGCTCCTCCAGATCCATTGTGTTTGATGTAGCTGCGCCCCCGATGACGCGCTCTCCCGTCGACGTCAGTGAAAGGCAATCCCCGTCCACGTTGTCACACTGAGCACGGCGTTGATCATCCCAGCGGTGCCTCCAATATTTGTTGCACACTTTGACACAAAGTGACTTCCAGGCGTGCATAAGTTTAAAAAATATATATTTCAGTCTTTTTCTGGAAACACAGAAACACAGCACAATAGCATTGCGCGGCTACATACTGCCGATACGTCTGCTGAATGACGCGCTATAAACATTCACGTTCGCTATGAACATGCAATAAACATAAAATGTCTGCTTCCTGTATAATCTTCAAAACACATTAACCCTGACAACATTCTGCACACTCACAACTTATATCCTAGCAGGCCCCTGTTGGTTACACTACGAATGTCCTCATTAGCAAACGGCTAGCACTATTTCACACAACATTGTAGGGACCTGCCATTTCGGGTGGCAGACACAGTGAACTGTCTCAGGATCCTTACCATTGGTCAGTGGACCAAGCTCAGCTCAATCTCCATTGGCCACTCTAACATTCGCACCTAGGTGTGAAAATCACACAGAACAAAACCAGAGGAATTTCTTTGTTCCTCCTCTTTCGTCTTCACCTCCTCACCCAAGCTGACCAGCTGCTGGAGGTGAGCCACAGCTCTCTTCCTGCTCTCCAGACCGGAAGCAGCTCTGCTCTCTGATTCTATGTTCTGTTAGGAAACAGCCATAGCAACAAAAGGAATCAAAGGCGGAAGACGCGAGCGCCCGCCTTCTCACAGTTAGCACCAAGCTAACCAAACTAACAGCAAAGACGACCTCTTTGACTTGGAACCACAACTTCAACACATGGAATTACAAACCCTGTTCTTCCATGGGGTGACGTACTGGGCCTTAGCATTAGCAATCGCACATGGCTAGGCAAGACAGTTAAACTTTGATTTCTAGAATGTACCTGTATTAATATGTTTAATGTTATTCATTGAGTTTGACGGTGGTGATTTATCTGTATTTGATTTTTGGGTAACTGGCTTCGCCATATCTGATGTGTTTAGTTTATGCTTCACATAGACAAGGTCTTGCATGCAACTAACCATCTTTTCTAACCCACTGCATATCTAACACACATAAAGATCACATACACAAACTGTGAATTAGTTAAACATAAACATACAGCTTCAGATAATCTTAACCCCACATCACACCCCCGCCCCCCCCCCTCTGTCCTTCTTCTCAGAAGAACAAAGAGGTCACGTGATGACATGCTGGCGGCCATCTTTGATTCCGCCATCTTTGTAGTTTTACAGTGCTCGCCATTTTGTTTGTAGGCCATTCAGACATTCCCCCCCTCTCTCTCTCTCTCTCACACACACACACACACACACTGTGTTTGGTTTGTTTAGTTTAGTTATTTAGTTAGATTAATATTGTGTTTTGAACCTTTATTATCTTGTAAATAAATGTTTGTGGAATATACATGCTGGTCTCTTTAATGTTGCACAAGAGTGAATAATGCCAACCTCTGCTATGTCAAGAACTCCGATATCCTTCAACCTTTACGATCTATTCTGGTTATAGTTATTAATTTAATTATTAATCAACGTTCCAAATTGATAGTTTAGCATATATAATGAGACTATATTAACGTTTTGGTCATTGGTCCCTGATTCCAGGGTGGTGCCCCATTTATTATTGATGTTTATTGATAATCTTTATTAATATTAATAATTCTATTATTATTTATTAATTAATTTGCTAATAACCAAAACCTACTAAGTAGAACCCCTACAACATCCTTGTAACAACTTGCAAAACTCCGATATAAATCTCATGTTTGCATTACCGCTGGTCCCTTATTCATACACATTCTTTATACATCTGTGTCGCTACTTTTATACATCCTTTAACCACTTTAGCTCACCTAGAAACACAGAAACACAGCACATTAGCATTGCGCGGCTACATACTGCCGATACGTCTGCTGAATGACGCATACGCGCTCCTGCATCTCACCCAAAGGACCCCTTAGCTGGCCAAAGTGCCTGTGTGAGTTTTACTCTTTATAAACACAGATTAACCTACCAAAACATTAGCTCCTAGTGCACATACACATATATCAGATTAAAAATAAAACAATACATAAATTATACATGTGAATGAGAATGGGGGGTGTCCAATGTCCATCACTATGTCTAACATTACTGTTAGTCCCACACATGCAAACTAACCATCTTTTCTAACCCACTGCATTATCCGACACACATTAAGATCACATACATAAACTATTACATAAAGAATTAGTTTTAAACATAAACATACACATTCAGATAATCTCAACCCCCACATCAGCCCCCTCCCTTTGTCCTTCCTGAGCACATGTGCTCCGAAGAACAAAGAGGCCATGTGGTAACATGTTGGCGGCCATCTTTGATCTGGCCATTTTTGTAGTTTTACAGTGTTCGCCATATTGTCTGTAGGCCATGCAAGACAGGTAGCCATCTTGTCTTTGTCCCTGTCTCTCTCAGTCTCACACACACATGCTCACACACTGTGTTTGGTTTGTTTAGTTTAGTTATTTAGTTAGATTAATATTGTGTTTCAACCCTTTATCATCTTGTAAATAAATGTTTGTGGATTATACATGCTGGTCTGTTTAATATTGTACAAGAGTGAATAATGCCAACCGCGGCTATGTCAAGAACTCTAATATCCTTCAACCTTTACTATCTATTTTTGTTATAGCTATTAATTTAATTATTAATCAAAGTTCCAAATTGATAGTTCAGTATATTTAATGAGACTTATCTATGAGACTACATTTATGTGCTATCATTTTCTCTTTGTTTCAAAGAGTGGTGCCCAGAGGATGATTTCATATAAATAAACACAAAAGTGCCAGGACCCCAACGGTGTCCTGGCACGAAGTGCAAGGAAACCTATTGTTTTTCTAAGGATTATTCTTTTTCTGCCGGGAGATTGCCTTTTTGGGACCTTAGCCATCCCCAAAAACTCACCAAAAGTGGAGTATGCGTCAGAACTGGTGGGAAATTCAATGTTCTGGAGTGACCCGGCTCGGGTGTGTCCAGGGGGTGAGATAGCGCCCCCTAATGTAGGCAGTTTTTCAGAGAAAGTTTCTTCGATCATCACGAAATTCAAATATGTCATTGCTCACATCCTCATACCTGGATTAAATATTTTTGAGATTTTTTCGGCAAACAGGAAGTCAGCGATCTTGGACTTCCTGCGTTTTTTCGAAATTTACAAACACATGTTTGAGGACTTTAGGATGCACAAAAATTCATGAAACTTTACATGCACATCCAAACTCGTAATTTCTTCGATTTAGGGGTGAAATTTTGCGTGGGCGTGGCATGTCGGCTCTCTAGCACCCCCTTATGTCTTTTAGTCTTTGAACATGTCTTTGACACCCTTGGTATACTCGAAAACTCATGAAACTTGGCAAAACGATGGACACCCGTAAACTTTACGTGAATGTACAGCGATTGGGCTTAGCGTGTTTAGCCGGCTCTATGGCGCCCCCTACCGCGTGGAAGGCTGTGATTTGGACAAAATTAATCCGATATTCATGAAATTTGGTATGCATATCCCACTCATTCTTGGAAACATATTCCTAATTGGGTTTCATTTGCTCCACCCATCCGGAAGTCGGCCATATTGAATTTTGTGTTTTTCATGTAATTTATGTATTTTATGCATACTTTTATGAACTCCTCCTAGAGATTTAACCCGATCAACTTCAAATTTGGTCAGTAGTATCTTAAGACCTTTGTGATGAAAAGTTGCTCAAATTGTGAGTTTTCATGAAATGGTGTTGACATGGCGTGGCGGAGAATTTAAATGATTCGCCATGACACAGGAAGCTGTTGTAAATTGACTTTACATAGTCCAATCTGCTCCAAACTTCACAAGCTGGATAATAGTCCAGGCCTGAAGACATATATGTGGTATTATGCGTGATAGTCATAGCACCCCCTACAGGAAACAGGAAGTTGTTGTAAATTGACTATACATTGTCCAATCTTCCCCAAATTTGACATGTTTTATAAGAGTCTTAGCCTGAAGACATGTACGTGCCCCGACGTGCGCGTTCCCCAGACGTGCCCGCAGGGGCGAGGGCCCGTTCATCGCTGCTCGCAGCTTTAATTAAGATGTGTTATTTCTAGAAGTTATGTGTGTTATTAATCCATGTTGAATTCAGAGCTATGCCTCTATACACAACCTTATAACACATTTTACTAACTAGAAAACATGGCTTTATTATGTATAGAATGTTGGTTTTAGTGTGGATGAAATGAATTTCACAAATATACAGCTTTATCGACCAATAATATGTACATTTTAATTGGAGAGATTGTATAAAACATCAGCATATATTGGCATGTACTGTAACACAAAGCAACTGAAACATATAGTGGTCTCTTGGAGCAAAAATATAACATACATAATGTTGATGCAATAACTAAAATGCAAGTGCACAAAGGACAGCATGGCTTTGGTTTTATTTAGATATATATTATAACATATTTTGTCTTTTTTCATTGGTCCACAGCTGAGAGTAGAGATTGTTCCTGGACGTCCTCTCTCTGTTGGTCCATGTTCAGGACGAGTCGTCTTTGCACTGACTGAGCACCTCCTGCATCTTCTCCTGGATGTCCGCCACCCTCTTGGTCCACTTCTCACGCACCTCGTCTTCGTCGTCCTCTGTAACAGCTGTGTAGGCCATGAGGGCGATGAGGCCCATGTGGAACAGGTGGGTGATGTGTGAACAGCGGCGCTCCATGATCTCACGGTTGCCGTCGCAGTTGTCCAGGTACACCTTTAGCAGGGTTCTTCCAAACAACAATTTGGTACCCATCACACCACGGTAGTACACATCCAGGCTCATGTCACTCTTGTCTCTCTCATAAATCTTCTCATAGTTTTCCATGTAGCGCTGGGTGTTGTGTGGATCTTTCTTCACCTGTGCCACCATGTCGTTGAAGGCAGTGTACTGGTGCTTGATGTACTCCTCGTACTTGCCGTAGGTTTCGTTCACCTCGTCGATGCGGATCCGCTTCAGGCATTGCTGGTTCTTTTCGTGGATGGTCTCCAGTTTGGAGTGGAGTGGCTGGAACTCCTTGTCCAGAGGGTGTTCCTCGTCCTGAATCAGGCCCTTGCGAGCCACCCCAACCAGGGAGGAGACTATACCGAAGATGGGGTCGATGGAGGAGGCAAAGGAGGACACCTTCTCCACGCAGCCCAGCACCATGGCTGCAGTTTTCTTTATCTTTTGTGCATCAGCCATCACTGCTGCTTTTCTTCTGCCACGATAATGTTCGACACAAAGTGTCTGGAGAGACAAAAAAGCACCATATGTTTAAAATATATCTTTAATATATCTTTAAAACTGAATCCGTACTCTGCATGGTAGCTTTATCTTCAGACCACAATCTTAAAGCTTTAACTAACGCATTAGTCACATAGGGTTTCAAAAGTTGCTTCTTCTTGCATGACCCTAGAAATTAAAGGTGCAGCGTGTAGGATCTGGCGACATCTAGCGGTGAGGTTGCAGATTGCAACCAACTTAAACTTCTCCCATGTGCCAAGTGTGTAGGAGAACTGTGGCCGACGTGAAAACATGAAAACGCGAATGGCCCTCTCTAGAGCCAGTGTTTGGTTTGTCCATTCTTGGCTACTGTAGAAACATGGCAGCTGGCTCCGTGAAAAGGACCCGTTACGTATGTAGATATAAACGGCTCATTCTAAGGTAACAAAAATAAAACGATTCTTATTTTACAAGAAAACATACAAAAGATCCCCCCAAATGCTACATACTGTTCCTTCAAGCTCATGGCTGACTCTCAGGTTGCTGGTGCTACAGCCCACATGTCACCAGCTGCTGCACGATTGCCATATTGTAGAAGGTGTCATCTTACAGTGTGTTACTGACAACAGGTTGCATGAGGGCTCATGTTATCTGCAGCAATGCACAGAGCTTCAACATGTGAGCAGAGGAGGAATACGGCTCAAAGTAATCAATATTTTTTATCAATATTATTGATTAATCTGTTATTTTGTCCAACCAACAATAAGAAACCCAAAGATATCTAAATTAATATCATTGAAGACTAAAAAGACCAGCAAATATTCACATCTGAGACGCCCTAACCAGTTCATTTTTGGTATTTTATCTTTAAAAAAAAAGAATAAAAATACTTAAACGATTAATCTATCATCAAAATACTTGCCAATTAATCGACTGATTGTTGCAGTTAAAGAGGAAACTTGTTTTTGTTCTTCCACAATGTCAGAATTAAGGATTCTGTTAAAAATTAAGCATGTCTTGCATTTTGGGAAATTATTTTATATTATATTGTTTATAATAAAGCACTTCAGTCAGAAATCTACGACTACTTTCTGAGACCACAGACCCAAATCAATCTGTGATGCATCTTTCTCATAGCTTTGACATTAATCATCCTTCTCAATGTTGTCCTGCAGGAAAAATAACTCAGGGATCACAGTGGGTGTGTCTCCCTACAGTAGTAACACAAGAAAGACTGGAAATAAACAAATGGTTACGTGTCCTTGTGACCTTCCATGTATCATCTTTACCAATTCAAATAACTTCTAGTGGCTATTTGGCACCTTTAACTTTAATTGCTTTGTTTGTTTTCGAGCCTGTTTCTCTCATTTCCTGATTCCCAGCCCTACGCACACACATGAATCAACCATCTTCTATGTTCATTTCATCATTCCTAGCTGACTCAGTTATCACACAGAGTTTAAACCTCCTTCAGATCATAGATTAGAAAGCACAGAGATGACAAATGTTTACTCACCAGAGATAAAACGGTTGGAATCACTCTGTCTACTGAAGCCTTCTGACTCTCCTTTCGACCATTTTCCTCCCCAGTTAAACAAGGACAGCCCCTTTCTGCCAAATAAGAGAGTAAACACGAGGAAGTGACTCATGCATACTCTCTGCTGATTGGGTGAGGGGAGTTCCTCCAGATGCACTGCGGCTGCAGCCTCCAACCACAGGCTGCAACAAAGGCACTGAATGCTGAATGACCTGCTGAATGTATCCTTTTCATTGTTTGTTTTAATTACTGGTCCCCAAACCAGTATGGGTGACCAGATACCACAGATATCATCAGTGAAGTGAAAGACACACTTTATAACCAGGAAACAGAATCACTTTTATGTCCTGAGTATCACTGATAATGATACGAAAAATTAAATTACATTGCAAACAGCTTTTTTATAAAAACACAGCAAATATGATAATATTCCTTCATTTTATGTCCAGACTGATACATTTGAACATGTCTTTTCGTAGTCACACTCACAAAGCACTGGGAAGTAAGGGGTCAGTTCACCCAAATTAAATTTCGAGATAAAAGGATTTTATTTTTTTTAAATTACATTCGAAATTGTCAACAGCAACATTTCTTTCCAGACACAGTGTCAAAGGAAAGGAACAGTTTTCATAGTGTTTATATAAAAATGCATCAGCATTTGTTGGCATGTTACACAAAGTAGCCTGGATATATAAATCACATAAATGGTAAAAGCAGTTGACAACACTTATGTGCCGCTTTTCTACCTTAACTGATAAAAAACGCTTTTAATTTGACTCTCATTCACACATTCACACAGTCTTTGAAACTAAAATATCAATAACTATGATGACCAAAATTATACAATAAGGATACGAGGTGCAACTGAAGGGAACAAGCAAATGCAAACATGAAATATAGCAAAAAATATGTTTAAAAAAGAAATGTTTCTCTCCCCTGTATCTCTTACAGTTCAGCCTGCAAAAGGTATGCAGAGACCGATACTGAGGGATACAATGAAATTCAACAGAAGTATCTAGAGCTGATTTTGTCTTTCCGGAGAAAGGTGTGTGTGTGTGTGTGTGTGTGTGTGTGTGTGTGTGTGTGTGTGTGCGTGCGTGCGTGTGTGTGTGTGTGTGCTATAGCTACAAAAACAAAATATTAACCCATTGTAATTCAGATTTCTACCTTTATTTATGACATTAATGAAATGTTTTCTTCTATAAGTTGAACGTGTTCGTTTTTGTGTCATTCTGTTTTATTGTGCAACAACAATGAACTCTTAATGTATACTTTATATAAAACTTTATCTGCATGTATTGGCATGTAACACAAAGCAGCTAAAATACACTCAAACACAGTTACTTTAAAACAGAACGATCGAAATGCATGAAGCATGACTTTTGTGACATACTGTACTGTATATGCTATGATTGGATTGATTGATTGTTTTTTGGTGAACAGCTGACAATTTGGATTTTATTTCTTACCAACCCTCAGGACCTTCTCTCTCTGTTTGTCCATGATGTTCTCCTGTAACTTCTTCTGGATGTCCTCCATCTCTTGGTCCACTTCTTCCAAATTTCGCCCTCATCATCCTCTGTAGGCTATGTCTGTGTCAAGACAAGGTAAGTAAATTCATACAGGACATTTCATACACAAAGATAATTTGAAGTGCTTTACTTAAAGGGATAGTTTGGGTTATTTTGAACTGGGGTTGTATGAGGTACTTAACCGTCAGTGTATTACCTCCAGTAGATGCACGCAGCCAGTTTGAATGTACTGCTGTGGACGGGGACGTCAGCAAAACGTATTTTAGCCACCTAAAAGAAAGGCTCACCCAAAACAAACAATATCCATTAAGTATACACTATATTTAGAATATTTTCACCACCTTATCCTGCTGTCAGACAGCCCTTCCATCATGGAACTGAACTGAAAGTGAAACTTATCTATGCTCTCTTCAAAGCAGCCAGACTCCATTGATAAAAACAGTATTGATAAGTTTCACTTATCTTATAAACCCGCCAGGTTGTCACTTTGGCGCTATCTGGTGGTAGTATAAAGAATTACACTGTGGCGCAGTCTAAGCTCAGCTTCCTGCACACCAAAGCCCCTTACCTTAAAATATCACATTATGTCAACTTCACTAGAGGCTTTAACAACAAACAATAATCAAACTAATTAACGTCAAGTTAATTAACAGTATTGTCGATACAGTTACTGACAAAAGGATAGTGTATCGATAGTGTATTAGCCTTAAGCACACTGAGAAACACATTTTTCCATTAGCTTCACTTTATATTTTATAGAAATAAAAGTTTTTATTGCTCAGCTAAAAGTCAAAGAAAGTGTGATTAGTTCCCAGCGTTCACCTGGATTCACCTGGCCTGATCATTTAATAAAAACTGCAGGAATTTCTCTTCATGCACACTCTTGATATAAAATCTGTATTGACAGCTAACCAAATATTATTCAACAGGACAAGGACACGTCTGTTATGTAATATTTGACTTCCCACGAAGTGATGTGTGACTAAACAAGAAAACATCTGCAGAGTTTTCCATGTACTACATTCACACACACACACACACACACACACACACACTCACCAGATACACTCTCCCTGACCCCTCGGAGCTCAGGACTTCACACTGCCTCAGTCTGTGTCCTCTGAGGGGTGAATTATTCTGTGGCATGCTCGTCCAAAAATATTAATTTCAAGCACATTTGTCATAATGATGTCACTCATACAGTAGAGGACCTCTGAGATGTAATCCATTAGACGTTTGGCAGATAGTTGATCAGATCTGTTAGGGAGATGTAGTCTTTCTGAACCTTTGAGACAATTTGAAATAATTTATAGCTATTTTGACATATTATACTATGACTTTTTATGACATACTATACTAAGCCTACTATACCTTCAAAATCACAAACTAATGTCCTACAAGGTGGGTTGCTTTTAGTACTTACTGGATTTTAACCTGGGAAAGAAGAGAAACTGGAGCACACCGATCAGCTTGCAGCATCTAGTTTGCAAGAAGACATACGTATGTCTGGACAGCAGCTGTGTCTTCTTCCAGCTGAAGTGCAAGTTGATCACTGTGATCTCGTTTCACACCTTTCTCAGTTTATTGTTCTTAATCTGAAAAGCAACAGATTCAGCATGCCCCTGCTGGATGGCGTGAAAAATGTCCTTGTGATGTTCCAGAGATGGAAAAAGCTTCTATAGAAAAACTAATAGATACATTTGTGAGAGGTTTTGTGAACACCAGGTTCCAGTCAAACACCTTCAGTCCCTCCACAATCAACAGATATTTACATTAAACACGTCATTTGTGTTGTATGCTTTATTAAAACATTTGGACAAATGTGACAGGTGTAGGTTTTTTATGACAAAACCAACTGAATCTTTATGTGAACTTCAAGACTTACTAATATAACATCATTACAGAATACAATATACCCGTCCTCCATGTTGGGTATTTGATAGTCTCAGTGTTGTGTGTTTCTGTTATTTTGTCCACGTCCTATAATTTCATTAAAACTGGGCAATCTAAAACAAAAACCCAAATACTGCTACATTTGTTTTTAGTAATTTACTCTTAACATAGCCTGTTGTATGCAAAAATATCTGCGTAGACCTTACGATATTCATTTTTATGTCAAAACTACCCAAGTTCTCTCTGTTGAAATCCTTACATTTGTATTGATACACATCTTATCAGTATTGGGTCTATTTTTAAGCTTTCACTAACTGATAAGAAACACTGTGGGAAAACATTCACCTGTAGTTGATGCACTAAGACAAGCCCTTAATGCTACTGTAACTAAAAAATATATATTTTTCTTAATAAAATCAGTGCTAACCAGATTACATTTTGTATTTTCAATCCTTTTCACCTGTTCACACTGAATTGTTTTATTTCAAAATAAGATTAGGTACTATGGCAGTGTTGTAGCAAGGCAAACATCCCCAATGTCGACTTAAATAACACTGGCCAGAAGCCCAACACTACATTCACTAATTCATACTTCCTGGACTTGAGTTTTTGTATTTTTTTAATGTATTTCTGAATCACAATAAATGAGGGACGTGATGAGATGAATACCCCTCACACACAAACACACCCCTCTACGCCCACCCCTGCTCCTCTATGGTATTTCCCACAATAACATCCCAGGTCGACACACTGACTCTGTCATTTTGCCTCTGACCCCCTCCGCTCCTCTCTCTCTGTTCCCCAGGCACCCGGACCGGACTGAGGACGAACCCCTTCTGGTTTCAGGTATGAACCGCAGCGGACGAGAGCAGCACATCAGCACATCAGCAGGTTTGATGCAGCAGCAGTGGATGGTTTGGTTGAGTTTTGGGATTAGAAAGGTTTAAGCCTGCCATTGAAATGGCCTGGAGGGGTGAGCTGAGGTCGACCTCAACCCGGACTGGGATCAAATTGTTTCCACTGTTTGTTTGGTTTTTATATGGGCTGACGTCCTTTCGTGAAGGGAGAGTGGTTTTCATTTTTAGTAATGTATAGCAGGTGCATGCTTGCCAGCCTGAGAGAGAATAAGAGTTGACAGGAAATTTAGTTTTTCTATCATCTAATCTGTTTTATTCTCAACAAATATTAAACAATCATGATTCGCCTAAAGTTTTAGTGCCTGTCACAAATGTACAGTATGTTTTGATTATTTCTCATTGTTCTGTTGACCAGTTTATTGATAACTTAATGATCTAATTAAATGATCTCCTTATTGGACAATTTGTTGTTCACTCAACATTTAACTAAATGCTGACCTCAGTTGTATTTGTCTTGTTTTCACCTCTGCTGATCATCAGAAGTGATCAATAAGTGATGGGCGGCATCAGAGGAGGTCCCGTGAAAATGGAGAAGATGTTAATTGAGCTGATGGTGCTAGTGGGGTGAGTAAACTGAAAATGATTAATTGATAACAATTTATTCGGTAAAATTTTAGAATAAAGGTATATTAAATAAAATTATTTAATGCATTAATAACCCTTAATGAACAGTTAATTAACAGTAACTAAAGTGTCTTTTAAGCATTTACTAATGGTGTTCATGTTAACTAAGGTATTCGTTTTTTACATTATGTAATGTTTGAAAATACATTTATTAATGTTAATACAGTAATAAGCAACAGTTAAGTAATACAATAATAAGCAACTAATATTAATAAATGGTTGATAAATATGTTAATTAACATATATGTCATGAAGTTCACAGCTAAGCCATAAAACTGTTTTTATAAATGTTTATTTAAGGGTCACGATTGTCCACTTACTTGTCCATCCACCAATTTATGACTTATTTTTAGTAAAGGATGAGATCAGTGGACACACTCCATGGTCTTCATGTAGAGGTTTGCTTGTTCCTCTATCTTCATGTAGACGCTCCTTAACTTATAGCCTAACATATAAATTAGTGTGTGTTATACTGTATAAGCATTACTTAACCATCATTAACCATTTATTAATGCTCTTTATGGTTAAGTAATGCTTATTGTAAATGCGTATTTCCAATTTAAGTGTTACTTAAAGGTGGAGTTTGTGATGCTATTCCAGTACACTTTTTGTCAAATTCAGCGAATATCTCCTCATGGTCTGCTGGCTCTCCGTTCTGTGTGCGCGCTAAAAAAAAAATCTGGTGTTCATACACAGCCCTGACTCTGTAAATGGGAAACAAAGTGGATCGGACTGAGCCACCCGGCTGAACCAAATGTTATTTTTTTTACATTCAAACCTTCAATTGAGATTTTCGAATGAAGCTCTGAATGTCCGTAAGGTGTGAGCCTTCCTTTGCGTGTGCAACAGCATGTGGGAGAGCAAAGAGAGAGCAGGCTAAATGCCAACAAATATGGATTGAAGCAGGATATTTCGTTAGATAAAAACATGTTGTGAATTTTGGAAATTATTACATCTAGTTTTGGACTAAGGATTAAGACAGCGGCATACACGACGGCAGCGCCCGCAACCTCTGGGTCACAGAGCGGTGCGAAATATCCTGCTTCAATCCAGATTTGTTGGTGTTTAGCCTTTCAAAAACAAGATTTTCACTGTGGTCAAAAACTGCTCTCCTGCTTGCAGCAGCACACACAAAGGAAGGTTCGCACCTAACGGACATTTGAGGCTTCATTTCGAAAACCTCAATAGAAGCTTACAGTTGCCTTCAGGTAAAGTAAAGAGGCGAAAGGCTCTCTCTAGAGCCGGTATTTGGTTTGTCTTTTCTGGGCTACTGTAGAAACATGGTTGTGCATCATGGCAGGCTCCGTGAAGAGGACCCGCTCCCTATGTAGATATGAAGGGCTCATTCTAAGCTAACAGAAACACAACGATTCTTTCAGGTGATTACACACACATCATGAACGATAAGACTTCAACCTTTGACGTTCTCTGAGAACAAGACAAATCTCCATAAAAACTTTATGTATTTTACTACAAAGGCTATGCATCTGGCAAACCTCTGTTATGTTTTAGAGTCATTGGTTTGAGTTACGGTGCCGTTCAGAGACCTGACTATGATGACACGCCCAACCCGGAGTTCCTCAACCCGTCCTGGATGGACAGCATCCCCGATGATCAGCCGCTGTCCGAGATCACCATGCCTGGGACCCACAACGCCATGGCCCTGTACGGCGGTGTGTATGCTGAGTGTCAGACCTGGAGCCTGGCCTCCCAGCTCCGAGCCGGCGTCCGCTTCCTAGACGTCCGTGTCCGTCACGCCAAAGGGAACCTCACCATCCATCACGGGGTGTCCTATCAACGGGCGCACTTCGGCCACGTGCTGGAGGGCGTGGCTGACTTCCTTCGAGAGTATCCCAGTGAGACAGTGCTGATGCGTGTGAGGGAGGAGTTGAGTGACACGAATGACATCTACGGTGCTGTGGTAGACTACATCCATCGCTACGCTAACTGGGACCTGCTGTGGCACAGCCGGCTTGTGCCGACCATGGGAGAGGCTCGAGGGAAACTCATCGTCCTGCAAGACTTTTCTGGGCCAGACTTGGGGATGCGCTATGGTTCCCTGGACATAGCCGATAACTGGAAGGTATGAAAATTGATTTTTTAATATATTTTTTAAATTATTTTATTATTTTAACAAACACACATCAAAACCAACTCTAGCCCACAGCAAAGAATGAAAAGTAATGTAGCAGAGAGGGTTGCTAGATCTTGTTAAATGTTCCTGTTAAGCCAAGAGGAGTACGCTTTAGCTATTCGAGCTTGAGGTGTGTCTTTACATTCTCCAGCCAGCATGTATAAACTGAGAGGAATCAGTTATTGAGAAAGCAGTATTAAGAAGGCCACAACTACAGCTTGGTTAATAAATCAGTGGTCAAAGGGTTAGGATCAAAAACTGCTACGTACATTTGAAAGGGTATCACAAATTCCTGGTGAACAGGACCAAAACAAACGGCTGTGGGCACCCGCATCATAAGCAGTTCATAAAAATGCATAAAGAATTGAAATGACTGCTTTTGTTGTTCCCTGTAGGTACCCACACTCATACATGTGGAGGAGAAATGGCAGAGCGTCTATGAGCACCTGGAGGCTGCACCTGCAGGAAACAAGGACCAGATTTTTCTCACCTACAGCAGTGGAGCTGGTTTGTTCGCGTACCCCAGAGCCGTCGCTCAGCGCGTCAATCCACAATTGTACGACTACCTGAGGGCCAAGACGGACCTGAACCAGCGCCTTGGAATCATATGCATGGACTTCCCTGCTGCTCCTGTTATTCAAATGATCATTGACTTCCAACTGAGAGAGGGCATAAAGAGAAAACAGGCCGTTAACGCGGTACCTAGCAAGGCAAGTTTGAAAAATACAGTTTCTTCACTGAGAAAGAAGATGATCAAACATTTTAATGTTAATGTCTGAGCCAAAATCAAGCTCGAGGGAACAGTAGACTGGTCAATGACTGTACGATCGATGAGGCATCAAATACTACTTGGTATTATACTGCTTGGATTCAATAGTTTGGTGTAACTTTACTACTTTACTGTAACAAATATGATCTAAATTATACCTCAGATGAAACTTCTCATTGTGTTATTTCACCAAAGATACTGGGAACAAAATAAATGCAACATACAAAATGAATCATAAATGGTCAGCCTGTGAAGTTTTGTGCAGTAATAAACTGCAGTGAAAAGTGCTAAATTGGGTTATAATTGACATTTTGTGAATATACATCACCAGTCAGGTCATTTAGTAACTGTGATAAAGTTAAAGTAAGTCAAATAAATATCAATAATGTTCCGCTCCACCTTGCAAATGTTTAATATAATGTTAAAGCCAGGATGTTAGCACAATGTGTTTCTTTGTCACAGGGTGGCAGTGCTGCTGCAGAGGCACTTGGCATCAGGTTGTGTTGGCACTAACATCCTGTTCTGGGTCGTTGGTGTGTGTGAGGTGGTGGTCAGCAACAAGTGTGTCAACCTTTGCATCACAAACCCACTTCAACTGTCACACGACTTCAGACACATTCTTACTGAAGCAGATTGCTAATTTCACATTGGATTTATTGTCTTTGCATGGTTTACTGGTACACTTTAAAGAACCAGTGTGTAGTATTTTGGGTGATATATTAGCAGTAATGGAATCTAATGTTCATAACTATGTTTTCATTAGTGTATAATCACCTGAATCGTTGTGTTTTTGTTACCTTAGAAAGAGCTGTTTATATCTGCATATGCAGCGGGTCCACTTCACGGAGCCGGCTGCCATATTTCTACAGTAGCACAGAACAGACAAACCAAACACTGGCTCTAGAGAGAGCCATTAACATGTTCACGTCAGCCACTGTAGATCTCCTTCACGCTTGGCACAGTTGGTTGCAACCTTACTTATTTTAGCCACCTAAAAGAAATGCTCACCTAAAAAAATGTATATTCATTTAATTTAATTTAATTTAATTTTTTTTTTACTGTGCAACAAATGTTTGATACAGTAGGCTACATCAAAATGCAGAAACCTTTCAAAATCACAAACTAATGTCCTACAAGTTATGATTTTTAGTAGTTTTTGCAATATATATATATATATATATATATATATATAAGTATTATTATTATGAAGTATCAAACATTAATGTTAATGATAATCCATTATGTTTTTGTGGAACATTGCAAGTTGTTTCATAATGTTATGAAATAAGGCCTACAGTTTGGTACAGTGTCAAGTTTGCTTTTAGTACTTTACTGGGTTTAACCTGGGAAAAGAAGAGAAACTGAAGCACACTGATCAGCTTGCAGCATCTAGTTTGAAAAAAGACATACAGTCTGGACAGCAGCTGATGGAGTTACTTAAGTCTTTATCATCCAATCAAACAGAATAGGTTTAAGAGCAAAACTTTCCATACTGTAATAAAAAATAAAAAAAATAGATTGAAGAGCAAAACTAACAACACTGCAATCAAAAAAATGGTTTTATTGCCAGTCAAATAAAATTGGGATTAAAACTGTATTAATGCGAATCCAAAAGTTTTGTTTGCAATTCCACAACTTTTGTTTGCGGATCCAAAGTTTTGTTTGCTGTTCAATCTCACCCACCTACACGACCGACGTTGAAAGACGTAAGACACATCTCTATTGGTCAGTCTCGAATGGAGTAACATCCACTGTTAGTAAACCCACAGCACATCACAAATAAACCATAAACTAATATCAGATCCTTGAACACAAGTAGTCTTGTTAATAGTAGCTAGATACTCAACGTCGTGCAGGCCAATAGGCAGCCTGGGCACGTAACATACCTAGGACAAGCGAGTTAGCAGACTGAACAGCTACAGGGTGACAAAATCATGTGTATTTTTTTAACCAGTTACAGTATCACAGATCTTTAGATTAGATTTTGGTGGTCAAAGGTCAAGGTCAGGGTGACCTTGCGTCCTTCCCGTTCTCGTTAAAGCGATATCTCAGGATCACCTGGAGGGAACTGTATTACATCTAAACACAATCACCTGTAGTCGATGCACATAGACAAGCCCTTAATACTGTTTTAACTAGAATAATTGTTTTTTTCTGAGGGATTATAAAGTCACTCTACTGACCAGATTAAATTTTGTATTTTCATTCCTGTGAAATTACTAAATTGTTTTATTTTAAAATAAGACCTGGTACAATGTTGTAACAAGGCAAACATCCTCAACGTGGACTTAAAGAAACCTTTATCACTGGTCAGATCCACTTCCTTGACTTGATTTTTGGATTGATAATTGAACCACAATAAATGAGGGACGTGATCAGATAAATAAATCCTCACACACAAACACACCCCTCTACTTCCACCCCTGCTCTGCAGCGTGGAGCTCAGTTGCTCCTCTATGGTATTTCCCACAATAACATCCCAGGCTGACACACTGACTCTGTCATTCTGCCTCTGACCACCTCAGCTCCTCTCTTTCTGTCCCCAGACACCCGGACCAAACTAAGGACCAACATCTTCTGGTTTCAGGTATGAATCAACACATCAGTAGGTTCAGTATTTTGATTAAAAAAAGGTAGCTTGCCATTGAAATATCCTGGAGAGGTGATTGAGGTCAACCTCAACCCCGACCGGGATCGAATTGTTTGTTTGTTTGGTTTTTATATTGGCCAACACATTTTCATGAAGTGAAAGTGGTTTTTTTTTGTAATAGGCACCTGCCTTACTAAAAGATAGCTAGCCAGGGAGAGAATGAGAGTTGATGGGAAATCTAATCTGTTTTATTCTCAACAGATATTGAACAATAATGATTTACCTAAAGTTTAGATAAATGTAGTAGAGATGCACCGATTGCATTTTTCTTGGCTGATTCCAATTTCCGATTTTTTAAAAGTCTGACCTGCCGATTCCGATTTTTTCAACCGTTCCAAAGTTAGCGTAAACCGTAAAAAAAATCTAAATGTTCTCCTCTGACCTTGTTATTGTCATCTATAGTGGTTATTTGCATTAAAACACACAATTCAAATGATGAAAAAATCTTGGCATCAGTAGTTTTAATTGCTGCTTAGAGGTAGTGTTAGGAATTTAAACAGGTCATAATTCCCTCTCTATAATCTATTTTATATTGCTGTGAAAACATCTCCTTCAAACAACTGTATTTATTCAAATATCTCACCAAAAACTAAATTTTACAAGATTACATTTGAACACATCATGATAATATTATAATATACCCAATGGCCTACTCATTTTTACTGAATGGAGCTTGAACGCATCATTAGCTGTTTCACTGGGAACAACAATATAATAAGTGTCTGATTAAGTTAGTTGTTCCAAATATTTTAAGGTCGTTCTTCCACGGCTTATTTTGGACTTGCAGTTGTAACAAATTGCAAGCTTTATGTCTTCTTCTTCACCAACAACATGTTTGTGTGTGTGTGGCTGTGACGTTACTGTCTGTTGTTATTCATGTTACATTTAACTAAACTAGTGCAGTGCATGTTCAAAACATGCCTATTCAGGTTCTTGAGATACGTGAGGGACATAAAGAAAAACAGAGATTCCTCGCTTTATAGTTCGATGTTGACCTCAGTTGTGTTTTCCTTGCCTTTGCCTCTGCTGATCATCAGAACTGATCAATCAATGATGGGCGGCATCAGAGGAGGTCCAGTGAAAATGGAGAAGGTGTTAATTAAGCTGATGGTGCTAGCGGGGTGAGTAAACTGAAAATGTGTCACATTGATAATACATTATTCTAACACTCTAAATACAAGTGCATTCGTATAGGATTTAATACAATTCAATTTAATATAACTTTCTTTATCCCAAAAGCAGTTTAACTTCTTATCACTCAAGTCAACAAATACCCACTCAATGAATAGGAGTAATAAGAAAAGAAAACATTGTTAATAACAAAGCTAAAACAATCAATGGCTAAATTTAATCACCATTATTGACAGTTATAGTCTCAAATGGCTTTAAAACACCAACATCTTGAATGATAAGACTACAACCTTTGACGTTCTCTGAGAACAAGACAAACCTCCCATAAAAACCTGATGTATTTTACTACATAGACTATGCCTCTGGCAAACCTCTGTTATGTTTTAGAGTCATTGGTTTGAGTTACGGTGCCGTTCAGAGACCTGACTATGATGACACGCCCAACCCGGAGTTCCTCAACCCGTCCTGGATGGACAGCATCCCCGATGATCAGCCGCTGTCTGAGATCACCATGCCTGGGACCCACAACGCCATGGCCCTGTACGGCGGTGTGTATGCTCAGTGCCAGACCTGGAGCCTGGCCTCCCAGCTCCGAGCCGGCGTCCGCTTCCTAGACGTCCGTGTCCGTCACGCCAAAGGGAACCTCACCATCCATCACTGGGTGGTCTATCAGTGGGCGCACTTTGGCCACGTGCTGGAGAATGTGACTGACTTCCTTCGAGAGTATCCCAGTGAGACAGTGCTGATGCGTGTGAGGGAGGAGTTGAGTGACACGAATGACATCTACGATGCTGTGGTAGACTACATCCATCGCTACGCTAACTGGGACCTGCTGTGGCACAGCCGGCTCGTGCCGACCATGGGAGAGGCTCGTGGGAAACTCATCATCCTGCAAGACTTTTCTGGGCCAGACTTGGGGATGCGCTATGGTTCCCTGGACATAGCCGATAAATGGAAGGTATGAAAACATATTATTTTATAAATTGTATTACATTTTCACAATAAAAATCAACAAACACACATCAAAACCAACTCTAGCCAACAGCAAAGAATGAAAAGTAATGTAGCAGAGAGGGTTGCTAGATCTTGTTAAATGTTCCTGTTGAGCCAAGAGGAGTACGCTTTAGCTATTCGAGCTTGAGGTGTATCTTTACATTCTCCAGCCAGCATGTATAAACTGAGAGGAATCAGTTATTGAGAAAGCAGTATAAAGAAGGCCACAACTACAGCTTAGTTAGCGAATCACTGGTCAAAGGGTTAGGATCAAAAACCGAACCATGTACATTTGAAATGGTACTACAAACCCTATTGCCCACATCATTAGTAATTTATAAAAATGCATAAAGAATTGAATTGAATGCTTCTGAGTTATTAAACATTTGCTGTTCCCTGTAGGTATACTCACTCCTGCATGTGGAGAAGAAATGGCAGAGCGTCTATGAGCACCTGGAGGCTGCACCTGCAGGAAATAAGGACCAGATTTTTCTCACCTACAGCAGTGGAGCTGGTTTGTTCGCGTACCCCAGAGCCGTCGCTCAGCGCGTCAATTCACAACTGTACGACTACCTGAGTGCCAAGACGGACCTGAACCAGCGTCTTGGAATCATATGCATGGACTTCCCTGCTGCTCCTGTTATTCAAATGATCATTGACTTCCAACTGAGAGAGGGCATAAAGAGAAAACAGGCCTTTAACGCAATACATAGTGAAGCAAGTTTGAAAAACACTATATATGATATAATTTCTTCACTGAGAAAGAATATCAAACATTTTACTAATGTCTGAGCCAAAATCAAGCACGAGGGAACAGAAGATTGTCAATGACTGAACGATCAACAAGGCATTAATATGGATAGCAAATACTGCCGTTGTAGTTCAGATTCAATAGTTGTAACTCGGGCTGTCAGTCGATTAAAATATTTAATCACGATTAATCGCATGATTGTCCATAGTTAATCATGATTAATCCCAAATTAATCCAAAAAAATGTTATCTGTTCAAAATGTACCTTAAAGGGAGATTTGTCAAGTATTTAATACTCTTATCAACATGGGAGTGGGCAAATATGCTTGCTTTATGCAAATGTATGTATATATTTATTATTGGAAATCAATTAACAACACAAAACAATGACAAATATTGTCCAGAAACCCTCACAGGTACTGCATTTAGTATAAAAATAATGTTCTCAAATCATAACATGGCAAACTGAAGCCCAACAGGCAACAACAGCTGTCAGTGTGTCAGTGTGCTGACTTGACTATGACTTGCCCCAAACTGCATGTGATTATCATAAAGTGGGCATATCTGTAAAGGGGAGACTCGTGGGTACCCATAGAACCCATTTGCATTAACATATCTTGAGGTCAGAGGTCAAGGGACCCCTTTGAAAATGGCCATGCCAGTTTTTCCTCGCCAAAATGTAGAATAAGTTTGAGCGTTATTTAGCCTCCTTCAACGGTCACAGATACTGTCCAGGCATTGAGCGATGTTATATTTCCAACTGCCCATCTTTATACCTTCAACACACATACATGAAATACATCACCACACATCAGTCAGTATTTTCACTGGCTACACCTGTTTGTTTTTCTGTCAGCTCATGGGTCAATACACTCACAATGTTTGCTTACCCGTACCGTCATACTTTGTACCCCGAAAGAGATCAATGTCAGTGTCTTCTGTACTCAGCATAAAACAGAATAGAATAATAAAGCTTAAATTATTCCTTTATATACCATTAAATGAATGTTTATATGTTTATACTTATACTTGTACACGCTGTACCTTTAAATGAGGTTTCTTTCTTCTTTTTTTTCTTTCATTATTTGATCAATAAATCTTCATCTCTGCATTTAGCTTTCACTGGTGAGTTCCAACCATTCTGCCAATCTTGTCAAACTAAAAGACACTTTTTAGGAATCACTTGAATATTGTATACTATTCAAAAGCATATTTTTATTTTGGCGAACTGAATGTGTATTTTAACCAACCATAAGCAGGTGCACTCAGTTTTCACTGTTCAACTGTTCTACAGAAGATATAGACATGAGAAAATGTGTGATGCAAGTGCACTGTGTGTATTTAATACCACACTGATGAGAGCTGATAATACAGTTTTTCCCTGTCTGAGTAACTGCAAGTGCACCACATAGTCTTCTCCGTGCTGGATTGCATTAATTTGGCCACTCGTGCTGCACGATGCAATCCTATTAAGATTTATTGATCAATGAATTTTCAAAATGTAAAATGTCAGAAATGTGAGGTTTGCAAGAGAAATATGACACCATGTGACTATAGTTTGTGGTTTAAAACACACTCTGCGTGCAGATAGTTTGTATCAGATGACAGATTGTATCATTATTTCCTCAAAGCACAGAGTTGCGAAACAGTTGTTGAAATACGTTGGTTTGAAACAACATGTCTTAACATCCTGCCCAAACAGCAAAAGGATGTGCACAAAGTTGACTGCTTGAAGTGACTAACGCCGACACTCTTTAGTGAATACTGGAGGAAGAAAAAAGGCTTTAAAGTGTCTCCATTCAGAGCTGGACAGGTATAGTATAACACTGCTGCTGCAGCTCATCTTCCTGTTGATGTCTGTGTATAACTGTGACAAGACTCTGACTTTCTTTACTGCAGATATGAACGCGTCTCCAGATGTCGAAGGCAGGCCTCGAAGACCTGTGGTCATTTCATCACTTGGTTAGAAGTCTTCTCTCTGTTACATTTATGTCTGCCTTGTTTTATGTTTTACTGTTCCTTGACCCGCTCTCTCTTCCTTTCTCATAGTTGTGGTGAATATTATTTGGTGGATGGTTATGATTGCAGCCATTGGTTTCGGTGGGTCTACTTCTATTTGATCACTGCAATATTTTGTGTATTATTTTTTGACAACAAGCAGTATTATTTTTGGAATCTTTTCATAACGCCATGTAAATATTGACATCTTTCTGGTTCTGGATACCTGCTTCATAGGGGCCACACATCTGAGCCGATGTCCAGTACAACCCAAAATCCCCATTTACCTGATAGTGCTGGGAGCAACCAGCCTCCTCTCTCTGTCTCTGACCTACACCAAAACCACCTGGGGGGACGGCATGGGGTTCTTCATGTGCACGTCCTGCACGGCCTTCCTACACCTCTTCAGTTTCGGCTGGTTCATTGCAGGTGGGAGAAAAATACATTTCATGCTACGTTATACTTCTAATACTTAGTTTAAAGGCCTCTGAAAACTTGATTTTAGATTTGAGGGCAATTTTTCAGGGGCTTAAAAATGTGACACACAAAACAAACATCCTTAAGAGTTTAACACTCCGAAACTCTATCAGGACTGTGTGGGTGCGGTTTGATCAGATACAACCCACAAACTGTCATCACATTCTGATTCAAATGTGCTGATTGATGGAAATCGTCTTTTTTTCCACTTTTAACCAGTGAAAACAGCACAGGCAGAAATCTGTTTGTGTTCATGTTGGACCCAAAGGTGTTTTCAGAGCCTTTAAGTTCAGTTCAGTGTGTAGTTTTAACTCTAAATCTCCTATAGGCAATACCTGGGTTTATCCTGTCTATCCTCCC